>NC_090373.1:26234498-26526827 GCF_036365525.1 Heterodontus francisci
TGAAGGTGGTAGATGGGGTGAATGTTGAACGTGGTGGATGGGGTGAATGTTGAAGGTGGTGGATGGGGTGAATGTTGAAGGTGGTGGATGGGGTGAATGTTGAAGGTGGTGGAGGGAGTGAATGTTGAAGGTGGTGGAGGGAGTGAATGTTGAAGGTGGTGGATGGTGTGAATGTTCAAGGTGGTGGATGGGGTGAATGTTGAAGGTGGTGGAGGGAGTGAATGTTGAAGGTGGTGGAGGGAGTGAATGTTGAAGCTGGTGGATGGGGTGAATGTTGAAGGTGGTGGAGGGAGTGAATGTTGTAGGTGGTGGAGGGAGTGAATGTTGAAGGTGGTGGATGGGGTGAATGTTGAAGGTGGTGGAGGGAGTGAATGTTGAAGGTGGTGGAGGGAGTGAATGTTGAAGGTGGTAGATGGGGTGAATGTTGAAGGTGGTGGATGGGGTGAATGTTGAAGGTGGTGGATGGGGTGAATGTTGAAGCTGGTGGATGGGGTGAATGTTGAAGGTGGTGGAGGGAGTGAATGTTGAAGGTGGTGGAGGGAGTGAATGTTGAAGGTGGTGGATGGGGTGAATGTTGAAGGTGGTGGATGGGGTGAATGTTGAAGGTGGTGGAGGGAGTGAATGTTGAAGGTGGTGGATGGGGTGAATGTTGAAGGTGGTGGATGGGGTGAATGTTGAAGGTGGTGGATGGGGTGAATGTTGAAGGTGGTGGATGGGGTGAATGTTGAAGGTCGTAGATGGGATGAATGTTGAAGGTTGTGGAGGGAGTGAATGTTGAAGGTGGTGGATGGGGTGAATGTTGAAGGTGGTGGATGGGGTGAATGTTGAAGGTGGTAGATGGGGTGAATGTTGAAGGTGGTGGAGGGAGTGAATGTTGAAGGTGGAGGATGGGGTGAATGTTCAAGGTGGTGGATGGGGTGAATGTTGAAGGTGGTGGATGGGGTGAATGTTGAAGGTGGTGAAGGGAGTGAATGTTGAAGGTGGTGGATGGGGTGAATGTTGAAGGTGGTGGATGGGGTGAATGTTGAAGGTGGTGGATGGGGTGAATGTTGAAGGTGGTGGAGGGAGTGAATGTTGAAGGTGGTGGAGGGAGTGAATGTTGAAGGTGGTGGAGGGAGTGAATGTTGAAGGTGGTGGAGGGAGTGAATGTTGAAGGTGGTGAAGGGAGTGAATGTTGAAGGTGGTGGATGGGGTGAATGTTGAAGGTGGTGAAGGGAGTGAATGTTGAAGGTGGTGGATGGGGTGAATGTTGAAGGTGGTGAAGGGAGTGAATGTTGAAGGTGGTGAAGGGATTGAATGTTGAAGGTGGTGGATGGGGTGAATGTTGAAGGTGGTGGAGGGAGTGAATGTTGAAGGTGGTGGATGGGGTGAATGTTGAAGGTGGTGGAGGGAGTGAATGTTGAAGGTGGTGAAGGGCGTGAATGTTGAAGGTGGTGGATGGGGTGAATGTTGAAGGTGGTGGAGGGAGTGAATGTTGAAGGTGGTGAAGGGCGTGAATGTTGAAGGTGGTGGATGGGGTGAATGTTGAAGGTGGTGGAGGGAGTGAATGTTGAAGGTGGTGGATGGGGTGAATGTTGAAGGTGGTGGATGGTGTGAATGTTGAAGGTGGTGGATGGGGTGAATGTTGAAGGTGGTGGAGGGAGTGAATGTTGAAGGTGGTAGATGGGGTGAATGTTGAAGGTGGTGGAGGGAGTGAATGTTGAAGGTGGTGGATGGGGTGAATGTTGAAGGTGGTGGAGGGAGTGAATGTTGAAGGTGGTGGATGGGGTGAATGTTGAAGTTGGTGGAGGGAGTGAATGTTGAAGGTGGTAGATGGGGTGAATGTTGAAGGTGGTGGAGGGAGTGAATGTTGAAGGTGGTGGAGGGAGTGAATGTTGAAGGTGGTGGAGGGAGTGAATGTTGAAGGTGGTGGATGGGGTGAATGTTGAAGGTGGTGGATGGGGTGAATGTTGAAGGTGGTGGAGGGAGTGAATGTTGAAGGTGGTGGAGGGAGTGAATGTTGAAGGTGGTGGATGGGGTGAATGTTGAAGGTGGTGGATGGGGTGAATGTTGAAGGTGGTAGATGGGGTGAATGTTGAAGGTGGTGGATGGGGTGAATGTTGAAGGTGGTAGATGGGGTGAATGTTGAAGGTTGTGGAGGGAGTGAATGTTGAAGGTGGTGGATGGGGTGAATGTTGAAGGTGGTGGAGGGAGTGAATGTTGAAGGTGGTAGATGGGGTGAATGTTGAAGGTGGTGGATGGGGTGAATGTTGAAGGTGGTGGAGGGAGTGAATGTTGAAGGTGGTAGATGGGGTGAATGTTGAACGTGGTGGATGGGGTGAATGTTGAAGGTGGTGGATGGGGTGAATGTTGAAGGTGGTGGATGGGGTGAATGTTGAAGGTGGTGGAGGGAGTGAATGTTGAAGGTGGTGGAGGGAGTGAATGTTGAAGGTGGTGGATGGTGTGAATGTTCAAGGTGGTGGATGGGGTGAATGTTGAAGGTGGTGGAGGGAGTGAATGTTGAAGGTGGTGGAGGGAGTGAATGTTGAAGCTGGTGGATGGGGTGAATGTTGAAGGTGGTGGAGGGAGTGAATGTTGTAGGTGGTGGAGGGAGTGAATGTTGAAGGTGGTGGATGGGGTGAATGTTGAAGGTGGTGGAGGGAGTGAATGTTGAAGGTGGTGGAGGAGTGAATGTTGAAGGTGGTAGATGGGGTGAATGTTGAAGGTGGTGGATGGGGTGAATGTTGAAGGTGGTGGATGGGGTGAATGTTGAAGCTGGTGGATGGGGTGAATGTTGAAGGTGGTGGAGGGAGTGAATGTTGAAGGTGGTGGAGGGAGTGAATGTTGAAGGTGGTGGATGGGGTGAATGTTGAAGGTGGTGGATGGGGTGAATGTTGAAGGTGGTGGAGGGAGTGAATGTTGAAGGTGGTGGATGGGGTGAATGTTGAAGGTGGTGGATGGGGTGAATGTTGAAGGTGGTGGATGGGGTGAATGTTGAAGGTGGTGAAGGGAGTGAATGTTGAAGGTGGTAGATGGGGTGAATGTTGAAGGTTGTGGAGGGAGTGAATGTTGAAGGTGGTGGATGGGGTGAATGTTGAAGGTGGTGGAGGGAGTGAATGTTGAAGGTGGTAGATGGGGTAAATGTTGAAGGTGGTAGATGGGGTGAATGTTGAAGGTTGTGGAGGGAGTGAATGTTGAAGGTGGTGGATGGGGTGAATGTTGAAGGTGGTGGATGGGGTGAATGTTGAAGGGGGTGGATGGGGTGAATGTTGAAGGTGGTAGATGGGGTGAATGTTGAAGGTTGTGGAGGGAGTGAATGTTGAAGGTGGTGGATGGGGTGAATGTTGAAGGTGGTGGATGGGGTGAATGTTGAAGGTGGTAGATGGGGTGAATGTTGAAGGTGGTGGATGGGGTGAATGTTGAAGGTGGTAGATGGGGTGAATGTTGAAGGTTGTGGAGGGAGTGAATGTTGAAGGTGGTGGATGGGGTGAATGTTGAAGGTGGTGGAGGGAGTGAATGTTGAAGGTGGTGGATGGGGTGAATGTTGAAGGTGGTAGATGGGGTGAATGTTGAAGGTGGTGGATGGGGTGAATGTTGAAGGTGGTGGATGGGGTGAATGTTGAAGGTGGTAGATTGGTTGAATGTTGAAGGTTGTGGAGGGAGTGAATGTTGAAGGTGGTGGATGGGGTGAATGTTGAAGGTGGTAGATGGGGTGAATGTTGAAAGTTGTGGAGGGAGTGAATGTTGAAGGTGGTGGATGGGGTGAATGCTGAAGGTGGTGGACGGAGTGAATGTTGAAGGTGGTAGATGGGGTGAATGTTGAAGGTGGTGGATGGGGTGAATGTTGAAGGTGGTAGATGGAGTGAGTGTTGAAGGTGGTAGATGGGGTGAATGTTGAAGGTGGTGGATGGGGTGAATGTTGAAGGTGGTGGATGGGGTGAATGTTGAAGTTGGTGGATGGGGTGAATGTTGAAGGTGGTGGATGGGGTAAATGTTGAAGGTCGTAGATGGGGTGAATGTTGAAGGTTGTGGAGGGAGTGAATGTTGAAGGTGGTGGATGGGGTGAATGTTGAAGGTGGTGGATGGGGTGAATGTTGAAGGTGGTAGATGGGGTGAATGTTGAAGGTGGTGGAGGGAGTGAATGTTGAAGGTGGAGGATGGGGTGAATGTTCAAGGTGGTGGATGGGGTGAATGTTGAAGGTGGTGGATGGGGTGAATGTTGAAGGTGGTGAAGGGAGTGAATGTTGAAGGTGGTGGATGGGGTGAATGTTGAAGGTGGTGGATGGAGTGAATGTTGAAGGTGGTGGATGGGGTGAATGTTGAAGGTGGTGGAGGGAGTGAATGTTGATGGTGGTGGAGGGAGTGAATGTTGAAGGTGGTGGAGGGAGTGAATGTTGAAGGTGGTGGAGGGAGTGAATGTTGAAGGTGGTGAAGGGAGTGAATGTTGAAGGTGGTGGATGGGGTGAATGTTGAAGGTGGTGGATGGGGTGAATGTTGAAGGTGGTGAAGGGAGTGAATGTTGAAGGTGGTGAAGGGATTGAATGTTGAAGGTGGTGGATGGGGTGAATGTTGAAGGTGGTGGAGGGAGTGAATGTTGAAGGTGGTGGATGGGGTGAATGTTGAAGGTGGTGGAGGGAGTGAATGTTGAAGGTGGTGAAGGGCGTGAATGTTGAAGGTGGTGGATGGGGTGAATGTTGAAGGTGGTGGAGGGAGTGAATGTTGAAGGTGGTGAAGGGCGTGAATGTTGAAGGTGGTGGATGGGTGAATGTTGAAGGTGGTGGAGGGAGTGAATGTTGAAGGTGGTGGATGGGGTGAATGTTGAAGGTGGTGGATGGTGTGAATGTTGAAGGTGGTGGATGGGGTGAATGTTGAAGGTGGTGGATGGGGTGAATGTTGAAGGTGGTGGAGGGAGTGAATGTTGAAGGTGGTAGATGGGGTGAATGTTGAAGGTGGTGGAGGGAGTGAATGTTGAAGGTGGTGGATGGGGTGAATGTTGAAGGTGGTGGAGGGAGTGAATGTTGAAGGTGGTGGATGGGGTGAATGTTGAAGGTGGTGGAGGGAGTGAATGTTGAAGGTGGTAGATGGGGTGAATGTTGAAGTTGGTGGAGGGAGTGAATGTTGAAGGTGGTGGAGGGAGTGAATGTTGAAGGTGGTGGAGGGAGTGAATGTTGAAGGTGGTGGATGGGGTGAATGTTGAAGGTGGTGGATGGGGTGAATGTTGAAGGTTGTGGAGGGAGTGAATGTTGAAGGTGGTGCAGGGAGTGAATGTTGAAGGTGGTGGATGGGGTGAATGTTGAAGGTGGTGGATGGGGTGAATGTTGAAGGTGGTGGAGGGAGTGAATGTTGAAGGTGGTGGATGGGGTGAATGTTGAAGGTGGTGGATGGGGTGAATGTTGAAGGTGGTGGATGGGGTGAATGTTGAAGGTGGTGAAGGGAGTGAATGTTGAAGGTGGTAGATGGGGTTAATGTTGAAGGTTGTGGAGGGAGTGAATGTTGAAGGTGGTGGATGGGGTGAATGTTGAAGGTGGTGGAGGGAGTGAATGTTGAAGGTGGTAGATGGGGTAAATGTTGAAGGTGGTAGATGGGGTGAATGTTGAAGGTTGTGGAGGGAGTGAATGTTGAAGGTGGTGGATGGGGTGAATGTTGAAGGTGGTGGATGGGGTGAATGTTGAAGGTGGTGGATGGGGTGAATGTTGAAGGTGGTAGATGGGGTGAATGTTGAAGGTTGTGGAGGGAGTGAATGTTGAAGGTGGTGGATGGGGTGAATGTTGAAGGTGGTGGATGGGTGTGAATGTTGAAGGTGGTAGATGGGGTGAATGTTGAAGGTGGTGGATGGGGTGAATGTTGAAGGTGGTAGATGGGGTGAATGTTGAAGGTTGTGGAGGGAGTGAATGTTGAAGGTGGTGGATGGGGTGAATGTTGAAGGTGGTGGAGGGAGTGAATGTTGAAGGTGGTAGATGGGGTGAATGTTGAAGGTGGTGGATGGGGGTGAATGTTGAAGGTGGTAGATGGGGTGAATGTTGAAGGTGGTAGATGGGGTGAATGTTGAAGGTGGTGGATGGGGTGAATGTTGAAGGTGGTAGATGGGTTGAATGTTGAAGGTTGTGGAGGGAGTGAATGTTGAAGGTGGTGGATGGGGTGAATGTTGAAGGTGGTAGATGGGGTGAATGTTGAAGGTTGTGGAGGGAGTGAATGTTGAAGGTGGTGGATGGGGTGAATGCTGAAGGTGGTGGACGGAGTGAATGTTGAAGGTGGTAGATGGGGTGAATGTTGAAGGTGGTGGATGGGGTGAATGTTGAAGGTGGTAGATGGAGTGAGTGTTGAAGGTGGTAGATGGGGTGAATGTTGAAGGTGGTGGATGGGGTGAATGTTGAAGGTGGTGGATGGGGTGAATGTTGAAGTTGGTGGATGGGGTGAATGTTGAAGGTGGTGGATGGGGTGAATGTTGAAGGTCGTAGATGGGGTGAATGTTGAAGGTTGTGGAGGGAGTGAATGTTGAAGGTGGTGGATGGGGTGAATGTTGAAGGTGGTGGATGGGGTGAATGTTGAAGGTGGTAGATGGGGTGAATGTTGAAGG
Organism: Heterodontus francisci; assembly: GCF_036365525.1. NCBI lineage: Eukaryota > Metazoa > Chordata > Chondrichthyes > Heterodontiformes > Heterodontidae > Heterodontus > Heterodontus francisci. The sequence continues at coordinate 26,241,055 of NC_090373.1, forward strand.
TGGTGGAGGGAGTGAATGTTGAAGGTGGAGGATGGGGTGAATGTTCAAGGTGGTGGATGGGGTGAATGTTGAAGGTGGTGGATGGGGTGAATGTTGAAGGTGGTGAAGGGAGTGAATGTTGAAGGTGGTGGATGGGGTGAATGTTGAAGGTGGTGGATGGGGTGAATGTTGAAGGTGGTGGATGGGGTGAATGTTGAAGGTGGTGGAGGAGTGAATGTTGATGGTGGTGGAGGGAGTGAATGTTGAAGGTGGTGGAGGGAGTGAATGTTGAAGGTGGTGGAGGGAGTGAATGTTGAAGGTGGTGAAGGGAGTGAATGTTGAAGGTGGTGGATGGGGTGAATGTTGAAGGTGGTGGATGGGTGTGAATGTTGAAGGTGGTGAAGGGAGTGAATGTTGAAGGTGGTGAAGGGATTGAATGTTGAAGGGTGGTGGATGGGGTGAATGTTGAAGGTGGTGGAGGGAGTGAATGTTGAAGGTGGTGGATGGGGTGAATGTTGAAGGTGGTGGAGGGAGTGATTGTTGAAGGTGGTGAAGGGCGTGAATGTTGAAGGTGGTGGATGGGGTGAATGTTGAAGGTGGTGGAGGGAGTGAATGTTGAAGGTGGTGAAGGGCGTGAATGTTGAAGGTGGTGGATGGGGGGAATGTTGAAGGTGGTGGAGGGAGTGAATGTTGAAGGTGGTGGATGGGGTGAATGTTGAAGGTGGTGGATGGTGTGAATGTTGAAGGTGGTGGATGGGGTGAATGTTGAAGGTGGTGGAGGCGAGTGAATGTTGAAGGTGGTAGATGGGGTGAATGTTGAAGGTGGTGGAGGGAGTGAATGTTGAAGGTGGTGGATGGGGTGAATGTTGAAGGTGGTGGAGGGAGTGAATGTTGAAGGTGGTGGATGGGGTGAATGTTGAAGGTAGTGGAGGGAGTGAATGTTGAAGGTGGTAGATGGGGTGAATGTTGAAGGTGGTGGAGGGAGTGAATGTTGAAGGTGGTGGAGGGAGTGAATGTTGAAGGTGGTGGAGGGAGTGAATGTTGAAGGTGGTGGATGGGGTGAATGTTGAAGGTGGTGGATGGGGTGAATGTTGAAGGTTGTGGAGGGAGTGAATGTTGAAGGTGGTGGAGGGAGTGAATGTTGAAGGTGGTGGATGGGTGAATGTTGAAGGTGGTGGATGGGGTGAATGTTGAAGGTGGTAGATGGGGTGAATGTTGAAGGTGGTGGATGGGGTGAATGTTGAAGGTGGTAGATGGGGTGAATGTTGAAGGTTGTGGAGGGAGTGAATGTTGAAGGTGGTGGATGGGGTGAATGTTGAAGGTGGTGGAGGGAGTGAATGTTGAAGGTGGTAGATGGGGTGAATGTTGAAGGTGGTGGATGGGGTGAATGTTGAAGGTGGTAGATGGGGTGAATGTTGAAGGTGGTGGATGGGGTGAATGTTGAAGGTGGTAGATGGGGTGAATGTTGAAGGTGGTGGAGGGAGTGAATGTTGAAGGTGGTAGATGGGGTGAATGTTGAAGGTGGTGGATGGGGTGAATGTTGAAGGTGGTAGATGGGGTGAATGTTGAAGGTTGTGGAGGGAGTGAATGTTGAAGGTGGTGGATGGGGTGAATGTTGAAGGTGGTAGATGGGGTGAATGTTGAAGCTTCTGGAGGGAGTGAATGTTGAAGGTGGTGGATGGGGTGAATGCTGTAGGTGGTGGAGGGAGTGAATGTTGAAGGTGGGAGATGGGGTGAATGTTGAAGGTGGTGGATGGGGTGAATGTTAAAGGGGGTAGATGGAGTGAATGTTGAAGGTGGTAGATGGGGTGAATGTTGAAGGTGGTGGATGGGGTGAATGTTGAAGGTGGTAGATGGGGTAAATGTTGAAGGTTGTGGAGGGAGTGAATGTTGAAGATGGTGGATGGGGTGAATGTTGAAGGTGGTGGATGGGGTGAATGTTGAAGGTGGTAGATGGGGTGAATGTTGAAGGTGGTGGATGGGGTGAATGTTGAAGGTGGTGGATGGGGTCAATGTTGAAGGTTGTGGAGGGAGTGAATGTTGAAGGTGGTGGATGGGGTGAATGTTGAAGGTGGTAGATGGGGTGAATGTTGAAGGTTGTGGAGGGAGTGAATGTTGAAGGTGGTGGATGGGGTGAATGTTGAAGGTGGTGGAGGGAGTGAATTTTGAAGGTGGTAGATGGGGTGAATTTTGAAGGTGGTGGATGGGGTGAATGTTGAAGGTGGTGGATGGGGTGAATGTTGAAGGTGGTGGATGGGGTGAATGTTGAAGGTGGTGGATGGGGTGAATGTTGAAGGTTGTGGAGGGAGTGAATGTTGAAGGTGGTGGATGGGGTGAATGTTGAAGGTGGTGGATGGGGTGAATGTTGAAGGTGGTGGATGGGGTGAATGTTGAAGGTGGTAGATGGGGTGAATGTTGAAGGTGGTGGATGGGGTGAATGTTGAAGGTGGTAGCTGGGGTGAATGTTGAAGGTTGTGGAGGGAGTGAATGTTGAAGGTGGTGGATGGGTGTGAATGTTGAAGGTGGTGGAGGGAGTGAATGTTGAAGGTGGTGGAGGGGGTGAATGTTGAAGGTGGTAGATGGGGTGAATGTTGAAGGTTGTGGAGGGAGTGAATGTTGAAGGTGGTGGATGGGGTGAATGTTGAAGGTGGTGGAGGGAGTGAATGTTGAAGGTGGTGGATGGGGTGAATGTTGAAGGTGGTGGATGGGGTGAATGTTGAAGGTGGTGGATGGGGTGAATGTTGAAGGTGGTGGATGGGGTGAATGTTGAAGGTGGTGGATGGGGGTGAATGTTGAAGGTGGTGGATGGGGTGAATGTTGAAGGTCGTAGATGGGGTGAATGTTGAAGGTTGTGGAGGGAGTGAATGTTGAAGGTGGTGGATGGGGTGAATGTTGAAGGTGGTGGATGGGGTGAATGTTGAAGGTGGTAGATGGGGTGAATGTTGAAGGTGGTGGAGGGAGTGAATGTTGAAGGTGGAGGATGGGGTGAATGTTGAAGTTGGTGGATGGGGTGAATGTTGAAGGTGGTGGATGGGGTGAATGTTGAAGGTGGTGAAGGGAGTGAATGTTGAAGGTGGTGGATGGGGTGAATGTTGAAGGTGGTGGATGGGGTGAATGTTGAAGGTGGTGGATGGGGTGAATGTTGAAGGTGGTGGAGGGAGTGAATGTTGAAGGTGGTGGAGGGAGTGAATGTTGAAGGTGGTGGAGGGAGTGAATGTTGAAGGTGGTGGAGGGAGTGAATGTTGAAGGTGGTGAAGGGAGTGAATGTTGAAGGTGGTGGATGGGGTGAATGTTGAAGGTGGTGGATGGGGTGAATGTTGAAGGTGGTGGAGGGAGTGAATGTTGAAGGTGGTGAAGGGATTGAATGTTGAAGGTGGTGAAGGGAGTGAATGTTGAAGGTGGTGGATGGGGTGAATGTTGAAGGTGGTGGATGGGGTGAATGTTGAAGGTGGTGGAGGGAGTGAATGTTGAAGGTGGTGAAGGGATTGAATGTTGAAGGTGGTGGATGGGATGAATGTTGAAGGTGGCGGATGGGGTGAATGTTGAAGGTGGTGGATGGGGTGAATGTTGAAGGTGGTGGATGGGGTGAATGTTGAAGGTGGTGGAGGGAGTGAATGTTGAAGGTGGTGAAGGGAGTGAATGTTGAAGGTGGTGGATGGGGTGAATGTTGAAGGTGGTGGATGGGGTGAATGTTGAAGGTGGTGGAGGGAGTGAATGTTGAAGGTGGTGAAGGGATTGAATGTTGAAGGTGAGGTGAAGGGAGTGAATGTTGAAGGTGGTGGATGGGGTGAATGTTGAAGGTGGTGGATGGGGTGAATGTTGAAGGTGGTGAAGGGATTGAATGTTGAAGGTGGTGGATGGGGTGAATGTTGAAGGTGGCGGATGGGGTGAATGTTGAAGGTGGTGGAGGGAGTGAATGTTGAAGGTGGTGGATGGGGTGAATGTTGAAGGTGGTGGATGGGGTGAATGTTGAAGGTGGTGGAGGGAGTGAATGTTGAAGGTGGTGGATGGGGTGAATGTTGAAGGTGGTGGAGGGAGTGAATGTTGAAGGTGGTGGAGGGAGTGAATGTTGAAGGTGGTGGATGGGGTGAATGTTGAAGGTGGTGGATGGAGTGAATGTTGAAGGTGGTGGATGGGATGAATGTTGAAGGTGGTGGATGGGGTGAATGTTGAAGGTGGTGGAGGGAGTGAATGTTGAAGGTGGTGGAGGGAGTGAATGTTGAAGGTGGTGGAGGGAGTGAATGTTGAAGGTGGTGGATGGGGTTGATGTTGAAGGTGGTGGAGGGAGTGAATGTTGAAGGTGGTGGATGGGGTGAATGTTGAAGGTGGTGGATGGGGTGAATGTTGAAGGTGGTGGAGGGAGTGAATGTTGAAGGTGGTGGATGGAGTGAATGTTGAAGGTGGTGGATGGGGTGAATGTTGAAGGTGGTGGAGGGAGTGAATGTTGAAGGTGGTGGATGGGGTGAATGTTGAAGGTGGTAGATGGGGTGAATGTTGAAGGTGGTGGAGGGAGTGAATGTTGAAGGTGGTGGATGGGGTGAATGTTGAAGGTGGTGGAGGGAGTGAATGTTGAAGGTGGTAGATGGGTGAATGTTGAAGGTGGTGGATGGGGTGAATGTTGAAGGTGGTAGATGGGGTGAATGTTGAAGGTGGTGGAGGGAGTGAATGTTGAAGGTGGTGGATGGGGTGAATGTTGAAGGTGGTGGAGGGAGTGAATGTTGAAGGTGGTAGATGGGGTGAATGTTGAAGGTTCTGGAGGGAGTGAATGTTGAAGGTGGTGGATGGGGTGAATGCTGTAGGTGGTGGAGGGAGTGAATGTTGAAGGTGGGAGATGGGGTGAATGTTGAAGGTGGTGGATGGGGTGAATGTTGAAGGGGGTAGATGGAGTGAATGTTGAAGGTGGTAGATGGGGGTGAATGTTGAAGGTGGTGGATGGGGTGAATGTTGAAGGTGGTAGATGGGGTAAATGTTGAAGGTTGTGGAGGGAGTGAATGTTGAAGATGGTGGATGGGGTGAATGTTGAAGGTGGTGGAGGGAGTGAATGTTGAAGGTGGTGGATGGGGTGAATGTTGAAGGTGGTGGATGGGGTGAATGTTGAAGGTGGTGGATGGGGTGAATGTTGAAGGTGGTGGAGGGAGTGAATGTTGAAGGTGGTGGAGGGAGTGAATGTTGAAGGTGGTGGATGGGGTGAATGTTGAAGGTGGTGGATGGGGTGAATGTTGAAGGTGGTGGAGGGAGTGAATGTTGAAGGTGGTGGATGGGGTGAATGTTGAAGGTGGTGGAGGGAGTGAATGTTGAAGGTGGTGGAGGGAGTGAATGTTAAAGGTGGTGGATGGGGTGAATGTTGAAGGTGGTGGATGGAGTGAATGTTGAAGGTGGTGGATGGGGTGAATGCTGAAGGTGGTGGATGGGGTGAATGTTGAAGGTGGTGGAGGGAGTGAATGTTGAAGGTGGTGGAGGGAGTGAATGTTGAAGGTGGTGGAGGGAGTGAATGTTGAAGGTGGTGGATGGGGTGAATGTTGAAGGTGGTGGAGGGAGTGAATGTTGAAGGTGGTGGATGGGGTGAATGTTGAAGGTGGTGGATGGGGTGAATGTTGAAGCTGGTGGAGGGAGTGAATGTTGAAGGTGGTGGATGGGGTGAATGTTGAAGGTGGTGGAGGGAGTGAATGTTGAAGGTGGTGGATGGGGTGAATGTTGAAGGTGGTGGATGGGGTGAATGTTGAAGGTGGTGGAGGGAGTGAATGTTGAAGGTGGTGGATGGGGTGAATGTTGAAGGTGGTGGAGGGAGTGAAGGAGTGAATGTTGAAGGTGGTGGATGGGGTGAATGTTGAAGGTTGTGGATGGGGTGAATGTTGAAGGTGGTGGATGGGGTGAATGTTGAAGGTGGTGGATGGGGTGAATGTTGAAGGTGGTGGATGGGGTGAATGTTGAAGGTGGTGGATGGGGTGAATGTTGAAGTTGGTGGAGGGAGTGAATGTTGAAGGTGGTGGATGGGGTGAATGTTGCAAGGTGGTGGATGGGGTGAATGTTGAAGGTGGTGGAGGGAGTGAATGTTGAAGGTGGTGGATGGGGTGAATGTTGAAGGTGGTGGAGGGAGTGAATGTTGAAGGTGGTGGATGGGGTGAATGTTGAAGGTGGTGGATGGGGTGAATGTTGAAGGTGGTGGATGGGGTGAATGTTGAAGGTGGTGGAGGGAGTGAATGTTGAAGGTGGTGGATGGGGTGAATGTTGAAGGTGGTGGATGGGGTGAATGTTGAAGGTGGTGGATGGGGTGAATGTTGAAGGTGGTGGAGGGAGTGAATGTTGAAGGTGGTGGATGGGGTGAATGTTGAAGGTGGTGGAGGGAGTGAATGTTGAAGGTGGTGGAGGGAGTGAATGTTGAAGGTGGTGGAGGGAGTGAATGTTGAAGGTGGTGGATGGGGTGAATGTTGAAGGTGGTGGATGGAGTGAATGTTGAAGGTGGTAGATGGGGTGAATGTTGAAGGTGGTGGAGGGAGTGAATGTTGAAGGTGGTGAAGGGAGTGAATGTTGTAGGTGGTGGATGGGGTGAATGTTGAAGGTGGTGGATGGGGTGAATGTTGAAGGTGGTGGAGGGAGTGAATGTTGAAGGTGGTGGATGGGGTGAATGTTGAAGGTGGTGGATGGGGTGAATGTTGAAGGTGGTGGATGGGGTGAATGTTGAAGGTGGTGGATGGGGTGAATGTTGAAGGTGGTGGAGGGAGTGAATGTTGAAGGTGGTGGATGGGGTGAATGTTGAAGGTGGTGGATGGGGTGAATGTTGAAGGTGGTGGATGGGGTGAATGTTGAAGGTGGTGGAGGGAGTGAATGTTGAAGGTGGTAGATGGGGTGAATGTTGAAGGTGGTGGATGGGGTGAATGTTGAAGGTGGTGGAGGGAGTGAATGTTGAAGGTGGTGGAGGGAGTGAATGTTGAGGGTGGTGGAGGAGTGAATGTTGAAGGTGGTGGAGGGAGTGAATGTTGAAGGTCGTGGATGGGCTGAATGTTGAAGGTGGTGCAGGGAGTGAATGTTGAAGGTGGTGAAGGGAGTGAATGTTGAAGGTGGTGGAGGGAGTGAATGTTGAAGGTGGTGGATGGGGTGAATGTTGAAGGTGGTGGAGGGGAGTGAATGTTGAAGGTGGTGGATGGGGTGAATGTTGAAGGTGGTGGAGGGAGTGAATGTTGAAGGTGGTGAAGGGCGTGAATGTTGAAGGTGGTGGATGGGGTGAATGTTGAAGGTGGTGGAGGGAGTGAATGTTGAAGGTGGTGGATGGGGTGAATGTTGAAGGTGGTGGAGGGAGTGAATGTTGAAGGTGGTGGATGGGGTGAATGTTGAAGGTGGTGGATGGAGTGAATGTTGAAGGTGGTGGATGGGGTGAATGTTGAAGGTGGTGGAGGGAGTGAATGTTGAAGGTGGTAGATGGGGTGAATGTTGAAGGTGTGGAGGGAGTGAATGTTGAAGGTGGTGGATGGGGTGAATGTTGAAGGTGGTGGAGGGTGAGTGAATGTTGAAGGTGGTGGATGGGGTGAATGTTGAAGGTGGTGGAGGGAGTGAATGTTGAAGGTGGTAGATGGAGTGAATGTTGAAGGTGGTGGAGGGAGTGAATGTTGAAGGTGGAGGAGGGAGTGAATGTTGAAGGTGGTGGATGGGGTGAATGTTGAAGGTGGTGGATGGGGTGAATGTTGAAGGTGGTGGATGGGAGTGAATGTTGAAGGTGGTGGAGGGAGTGAATGTTGAAGGTGGTGGATGGGGTGAATGTTGAAGGTGGTGGATGGGGTGAATGTTGAAGGTGGTGGAGGGAGTGAATGTTGAAGGTGGTAGATGGGGTGAATGTTGAAGGTTGTGGAGGGAGTGAATGTTGAAGGTGGTGGAGGGAGTGAATGTTGAAGGTGGTGGATGGGGTGAATGTTGAAGGTGGTGGAGGGAGTGAATGTTGAAGGTGGTGGAGGGAGTGAATGTTGAAGGTGGTGGAAGGAGTGAATGTTGAAGGTGGTGGAGGGAGTGAATGTTGAAGGTGGTGGATGGGGTGAATGTTGAAGGTGGTGGAGGGAGTGAATGTTGAAGGTGGTAAAGGGAGTGAATGTTGAAGGTGGTGGAGGGAGTGAATGTTGAAGGTGGTGGAGGGAGTGAATGTTGAAGGTGGTGGAGGGAGTGAATGTTGAAGGTGGTGGAGGGAGTGAATGTTGAAGGTGGTGGAGGGAGTGAATGTTGAAGGTGGTGGAGGGAGTGAATGTTGAAGGTGGTGGATGGGGTGAATGTTGAAGGTGGTGGAGGGAGTGAATGTTGAAGGTGGTGGAGGGAGTGAATGTTGAAGGTGGTGGAGGAGTGAATGTTGAAGGTGGTGGATGGGGTGAATGTTGAAGGTGGTGGAGGGAGTGAATGTTGAAGGTGGTGGAGGGAGTGAATGTTGAAGGTGGTGGAGGGAGTGAATGTTGAAGGTGGTGGATGGGAGTGAATGTTGAAGGTGGTGGATGGGGTGAATGTTGAAGGTGGTGGAGGGAGTGAATGTTGAAGGTGGTGGATGGGGTGAATGTTGAAGGTGGTGGAGGGAGTGAATGTTGAAGGTGGTGGAGGGAGTGAATGTTCAAGGTGGTGGATGGGGTGAATGTTGAAGGTGGTGGATGGAGTGAATGTTGAAGGTGGTGGATGGGGTGAATGTTGAAGGTGGTGGATGGGGTGAATGTTGAAGGTGGTGGAGGGAGTGAATGTTGAAGGTGGTGGAGGGAGTGAATGTTGAAGGTGGTGGAGGGATGTGAATGTTGAAGGTGGTGGATGGGGTGAATGTTGAAGGTGGTGGAGGGAGTGAATGCTGAAGGTGGTGGATGGGGTGAATGTTGAAGGTGGTGGATGGGGTGAATGTTGAAGGTGGTGGAGGGAGTGAATGTTGAAGGTGGTAGATGGGGTGAATGTTGAAGGTGGTGGATGGGGTGAATGTTGAAGGTGGTGGAGGGAGTGAATGTTGAAGGTGGTGGAGGGAGTGAATGTTGAGGGTGGTGGAAGGAGTGAATGTTGAAGGTGGTGGAGGGAGTGAATGTTGAAGGTCGTGGATGGGCTGAATGTTGAAGGTGGTGCAGGGAGTGAATGTTGAAGGTGGTGAAGGGAGTGAATGTTGAAGGTGGTGGAGGGAGTGAATGTTGAAGGTGGTGGATGGGGTGAATGTGAAGGTGGTGGAGGAGTGAATGTTGAAGGTGGTGGATGGGGTGAATGTTGAAGGTGGTGGAGGGAGTGAATGTTGAAGGTGGTGAAGGGCGTGAATGTTGAAGGTGGTGGATGGGGTGAATGTTGAAGGTGGTGGAGGGAGTGAATGTTGAAGGTGGTGGATGGGGTGAATGTTGAAGGTGGTGGAGGGAGTGAATGTTGAAGGTGGTGGATGGGTGAATGTTGAAGGTGGTGGATGGAGTGAATGTTGAAGGTGGTGGATGGGGTGAATGTTGAAGGTGGTGGAGGGAGTGAATGTTGAAGGTGGTAGATGGGGTGAATGTTGAAGGTGTGGAGGGAGTGAATGTTGAAGGTGGTGGATGGGGTGAATGTTGAAGGTGGTGGAGGGAGTGAATGTTGAAGGTGGTGGATGGGGGTGAATGTTGAAGGTGGTGGAGGGAGTGAATGTTGAAGGTGGTAGATGGAGTGAATGTTGAAGGTGGTGGAGGGAGTGAAGTTGAAGGTGGAGGAGGGAGTGAATGTTGAAGGTGGTGGATGGGGTGAATGTTGAAGGTGGTGGATGGGTGAATGTTGAAGGTGGTGGAGGGAGTGAATGTTGAAGGTGGTGGAGGGAGTGAATGTTGAAGGTGGTGGATGGGGTGAATGTTGAAGGTGGTGGATGGGGTGAATGTTGAAGGTGGTGGAGGGAGTGAATGTTGAAGGTGGTAGATGGGGTGAATGTTGAAGGTTGTGGAGGGAGTGAATGTTGAAGGTGGTGGAGGGAGTGAATGTTGAAGGTGGTGGATGGGGTGAATGTTGAAGGTGGTGGAGGGAGTGAATGTTGAAGGTGGTGGAGGGAGTGAATGTTGAAGGTGGTGGAAGGAGTGAATGTTGAAGGTGGTGGAGGGAAGTGAATGTTGAAGGTGGTGGATGGGGTGAATGTTGAAGGTGGTGGAGGGAGTGAATGTTGAAGGTGGTAAAGGGAGTGAATGTTGAGGTGGTGGAGGGAGTGAATGTTGAAGGTGGTGGAGGGAGTGAATGTTGAAGGTGGTGGAGGGAGTGAATGTTGAAGGTGGTGGAGGGAGTGAATGTTGAAGGTGGTGGAGGGAGTGAATGTTGAAGGTGGTGGAGGGAGTGAATGTTGAAGGTGGTGGATGGGGTGAATGTTGAAGGTGGTGGAGGGAGTGAATGTTGAAGGTGGTGGAGGGAGTGAATGTTGAAGGTGGTGGAGGGAGTGAATGTTGAAGGTGGTGGATGGGGTGAATGTTGAAGGTGGTGGAGGGAGTGAATGTTGAAGGTGGTGGAGGGAGTGAATGTTGAAGGTGGTGGAGGGAGTGAATGTTGAAGGTGGTGGATGGGGTGAATGTTGAAGGTGGTGGATGGGAGTGAATGTTGAAGGTGGTGGAGGGAGTGAATGTTGAAGGTGGTGGATGGGAGTGAATGTTGAAGGTGGTGGAGGGAGTGAATGTTGAAGGTGGTGGAGGGAGTGAATGTTGAAGGTGGTGGATGGGGTGAATGTTGAAGGTGGTGGATGGAGTGAATGTTGAAGGTGGTGGATGGGGTGAATGTTGAAGGTGGTGGATGGGGTGAATGTTGAAGGTGGTGGAGGGAGTGAATGTTGAAGGTGGTGGAGGGAGTGAATGTTGAAGGTGGTGGAGGGAGTGAATGTTGAAGGTGGTGGATGGGGTGAATGTTGAAGGTGGTGGAGGGAGTGAATGTCTGAAGGTGGTGGATGGGGTGAATGTTGAAGGTGGTGGATGGGAGTGAATGTTGAAGGTGGTGGAGGGAGTGAATGTTGAAGGTGGTGGAGGGAGTGAATGTTGAAGGTGGTGGAGGGAGTGAATGTTGAAGGTGGTGGAGGGAGTGAATGTTGAAGGTGGTGGATGGGGTGAATGTTGAAGGTGGTGGAGGGAGTGAATGTTGAAGGTGGTGGAGGGAGTGAATGTTGAAGGTGGTGGAGGGAGTGAATGTTGAAGGTGGTGGATGGGGTGAATGTTGAAGGTGGTGGATGGAGTGAATGTTGAAGGTGGTAGATGGGAGTGAATGTTGAAGGTGGTGGAGGGAGTGAATGTTGAAGGTGGTGGAGGGAGTGAATGTTGTAGGTGGTGGATGGGGTGAATGTTGAAGGTGGTGGATGGGTGAATGTTGAAGGTGGTGGAGGGAGTGAATGTTGAAGGTGGTGGATGGGGTGAATGTTGAAGGTGGTGGATGGGGTGAATGTTGAAGGTGGTGGATGGAGTGAATGTTGAAGGTGGTGGAGGGAGTGAATGTTGAAGGTGGTGGATGGGGTGAATGTTGAAGGTGGTGGATGGGGTGAATGTTGAAGCTGGTGGAGGGAGTGAATGTTGAAGGTGGTGGATGGGGTGAATGTTGAAGGTGGTGGAGGGAGTGAATGTTGAAGGTGGTGGAAGGAGTGAATGTTGAAGGTGGTGGATGGAGTGAATGTTGAAGGTGGTGGATGGGGTGAATGTTGAAGGTGGTGGAGGTAGTGAATGTTGAAGGTGGTGAAGGGAGTGAATGTTGAAGGTGGTGGAGGGAGTGAATGTTGAAGGTGGTGGATGGGGTGAATGTTGAAGGTGGTGGAGGGAGTGAATGTTGAAGGTGGTGGATGGGGTGAATGTTGAAGGTGTGGAGGGAGTGAATGTTGAAGGTGGTGAGGGCGTGAATGTTGAAGGTGGTGGATGGGGTGAATGTTGAAGGTGGTGGATGGAGTGAATGTTGAAGGTGGTGGATGGGGTGAATGTTGAAGGTGGTGGAGGGAGTGAATGTTGAAGGTGGTAGATGGGAGTGAATGTTGAAGGTGGTGGAGGGAGTGAATGTTGAAGGTGGTGGATGGGGTGAATGTTGAAGGTGGTGGAGGGAGTGAATGTTGAAGGTGGTAGATGGGGTGAATGTTGAAGGTGGTGGAGGGAGTGAATGTTGAAGGTGGTGGAGGGAGTGAATGTTGAAGGTGGTGGATGGGGTGAATGTTGAAGGTGGTGGATGGAGTGAATGTTGAAGGTGGTGGAGGGAGTGAATGTTGAAGGTGGTGGAGGGAGTGAATGTTGAAGGTGGTGGATGGGGTGAATGTTGAAGGTGGTGGATGGGAGTGAATGTTGAAGGTGGTGGAGGGAGTGAATGTTGAAGGTGGTAGATGGGGTGAATGTTGAAGGTTGTGGAGGGAGTGAATGTTGAAGGTGGTGGAGGGAGTAATGTTGAAGGTGGTGGATGGGGTGAATGTTGAAGGTGGTGGAGGGAGTGAATGTTGAAGGTGGTGGAGGGAGTGAATGTTGAAGGTGGTGGAAGGACTGAATGTTGAAGGTGGTGGAGGGAGTGAATGTTGAAGGTGGTGGATGGAGTGAATGTTGAAGGTGGTGGAGGGAGTGAATGTTGAAGGTGGTGAAGGGAGTGAATGTTGAAGGTGGTGGAGGGAGTGAATGTTGAAGGGTGGTGGAGGGAGTGAATGTTGAAGGTGTGGAGGGAGTGAATGTTGAAGGTGGTGGAGGGAGTGAATGTTGAAGGTGGTGGATGGGAGTGAATGTTGAAGATGGTGGAGGGAGTGAATGTTGAAGGTGGTGGATGGGAGTGAATGTTGAAGGTGGTGGAGGGAGTGAATGTTGAAGGTGGTGGAGGGAGTGAATGTTGAAGGTGGTGGATGGGGTGAATGTTGAAGGTGGTGGAGGGAGTGAATGTTGAAGGTGGTGGAGGGAGTGAATGTTGAAGGTGGTGGATGGGGTGAATGTTGAAGGTGGTGGAGGGAGTGAATGTTGAAGGTGGTGGAGGGAGTGAATGTTGAAGGTGGTGGAGGGAGTGAATGTTGAAGGTGGTGGATGGGGTGAATGTTGAAGGTGGTGGAGGGAGTGAATGTTGAAGGTGGTGGAGGAGTGAATGTTGAAGGTGGTGGATGGGGTGAATGTTGAAGGTGGTGGAGGGAGTGAATGTTGAAGGTGGTGGATGGGGTGAATGTTGAAGGTGGTGGATGGGGAGTGAATGTTGAAGGTGGTGGATGGGGTGAATGTTGAAGGTGGTGGAGGGAGTGAATGTTGAAGGTGGTGGAGGGAGTGAATGTTGAAGGTGGTGGATGGGAGTGAATGTTGAAGGTGGTGGATGGGGTGAATGTTGAAGGTGGTGGAGGGAGTGAATGTTGAAGGTGGTGGAGGGGTGAATGTTGAAGGTGGTGGATGGGAGTGAATGTTGAAGGTGGTGGATGGGGTGAATGTTGAAGGTGGTGGAGGGAGTGAATGTTGAAGGTGGTGGATGGGGTGAATGTTGAAGGTGGTGGATGGGAGTGAATGTTGAAGGTGGTGGAGGGAGTGAATGTTGAAGGTGGTGGATGGGGTGAATGTTGAAGGTGGTGGATGGGGTGAATGTTGAAGGTGGTGGAGGGAGTGAATGTTGAAGGTGGTGGATGGGGTGAATGTTGAAGGTGGTGGATGGGGTGAATGTTGAAGGTGGTGGAGGGAGTGAATGTTGAAGGTGGTGGATGGGGTGAATGTTGAAGGTGGTGGAGGGAGTGAATGTTGAAGGTGGTGGATGGGGTGAATGTTGAAGGTGGTGGAGGGGTGAATGTTGAAGGTGGTGGATGGGGTGAATGTTGAAGGTGGTGGAGGGAGTGAATGTTGAAGGTGGTGGATGGGGTGAATGTTGAAGGTGGTGGATGGAGTGAATGTTGAAGGTGGTGGATGGGAGTGAATGTTGAAGGTGGTGGATGGGAGTGAATGTTGAAGGTGGTGGATGGGGTGAATGTTGAAGGTGGTGGAGGGAGTGAATGTTGAAGGTGGTGGATGGGGTGAATGTTGAAGGTGGTGGATGGGGTGAATGTTGAAGGAGGTGGATGGGGTGAATGTTGAAGGTGGTGGATGGAGTGAATGTTGAAGGTGGTGGATGGGGTGAATGTTGAAGGTGGTGGAGGGAGTGAATGTGAAGGTGGTGGAGGGAGTGAATGTTGAAGGTGGTGGAGGGAGTGAATGTTGAAGGTGGTGGATGGGGTGAATGTTGAAGGTGGTGGATGGAGTGAATGTTGAAGGTGGTGGATGGGGTGAATGTTGAAGGTGGTGGAGGGAGTGAATGTTGAAGGTGGTGAGGGAGTGAATGTTGAAGGTGGTGGATGGGGTGAATGTTGAAGGTGGTGGATGGGGTGAATGTTGAAGGTGGTGGAGGGAGTGAATGTTGAAGGTGGTGGATGGGGTGAATGTTGAAGGTGGTGGATGGGGTGAATGTTGAAGGTGGTGGATGGGAGTGAATGTTGAAGGTGGTGGATGGGAGTGAATGTTGAAGGTGGTGGAGGGAGTGAATGTTGAAGGTGGTGGATGGGGTGAATGTTGAAGGTGGTGGATGGGGTGAATGTTGAAGGAGGTGGATGGGGTGAATGTTTGAAGGTGGTGGAGGGAGTGAATGTTGAAGGTGGTGGAGGAGTGAATGTTGAAGGTGGTGGATGGGTGAATGTTGAAGGTGGTGGATGGGGTGAATGTTGAAGGTGGTGGAGGGAGTGAATGTTGAAGGTGGTGGATGGGGTGAATGTTGAAGGTGGTGGATGGGGTGAATGTTGAAGGTGGTGGATGGGGTGCATGTTGAAGGTGGTGGAGTGAGTGAATGTTGAAGGTGGTGGATGGGGTGAATGTTGAAGGTGGTGGATGGGGTGAATGTTGAAGGTGGTGGAGGGAGTGAATGTTGAAGGTGGTGGATGGGGTGAATGTTGAAGCTGGTGGAGGGAGTGAATGTTGAAGGTGGTGGATGGGGTGAATGTTGAAGGTGGTGGAGGGAGTGAATGTTGAAGGTGGTGGAAGGAGTGAATGTTGAAGGTGGTGGAGGGAGTGAATGTTGAAGGTGGTGGATGGGGTGAATGTTGAAGGTGGTGGAGGGAGTGAATGTTGAAGGTGGTGGAAGGGAGTGAATGTTGAAGGTGGTGGAGGGAGTGAATGTTGAAGGTGGTGGATGGGGTGAATGTTGAAGGTGGTGGAGGGAGTGAATGTTGAAGGTGGTGGATGGGGTGAATGTTGAAGGTGGTGGAGGGAGTGAATGTTGAAGGTGGTGAAGGGAGTGAATGTTGAAGGTGGTGGATGGGAGTGAATGTTGAAGGTGGTGGAGGGAGTGAATGTTGAAGGTGGTGGATGGGGTGAATGTTGAAGGTGGTGGAGGGAGTGAATGTTGAAGGTGGTAGATGGGGTGAATGTTGAAGGTGGTGGAGGGAGTGAATGTTGAAGGTGGTGGATGGGGTGAATGTTGAAGGTGGTGGAGGGAGTGAATGTTGAAGGTGGTGGATGGGGTGAATGTTGAAGGTGGTGGAGGGAGTGAATGTTGAAGGTGGTGGAGGGAGTGAATGTTGAAGGTGGTGGATGGGGTGAATGTTGAAGGTGGTGGATGGGGTGAATGTTGAAGGTGGTGGAGGGAGTGAATGTTGAAGGTGGTGGAGGGAGTGAATGTTGAAGGTGGTGGATGGGGTGAATGTTGAAGGTGGTGGATGGGGTGAATGTTGAAGGTGGTGGAGGGGAGTGAATGTTGAAGGTGGTAGATGGGGTGAATGTTGAAGGTTGTGGAGGGAGTGAATGTTGAAGGTGGTGGAGGGAGTGAATGTTGAAGGTGGTGGATGGGGTGAATGTTGAAGGTGGTGGAGGGAGTGAATGTTGAAGGTGGTGGAGGGAGTGAATGTTGAAGGTGGTGGAAGGAGTGAATGTTGAAGGTGGTGGAGGGAGTGAATGTTGAAGGTGGTGGATGGGGTGAATGTTGAAGGTGGTGGAGGGAGTGAATGTTGAAGGTGGTGAAGGGAGTGAATGTTGAAGGTGGTGGAGGGAGTGAATGTTGATGGTGGTGGAGGGAGTGAATGTTGAAGGTGGTGGAGGGAGTGAATGTTGAAGGTGGTGGAGGGAGTGAATGTTGAAGGTGGTGGATGGGGTGAATGTTGAAGGTGGTGGAGGGAGTGAATGTTGAAGGTGGTGGAGGGAGTGAATGTTGAAGGTGGTGGAGGGAGTGAATGTTGAAGGTGGTGGAGGGAGTGAATGTTGAAGGTGGTGGATGGGGTGAATGTTGAAGGTGGTGGAGGGAGTGAATGTTGAAGGTGGTGGAGGGAGTGAATGTTGAAGGTGGTGGATGGGGTGAATGTTGAAGGTGGTGGAGGGAGTGAATGTTGAAGGTGGTGGAGGGAGTGAATGTTGAAGGTGGTGGAGGGAGTGAATGTTGAAGGTGGTGGATGGGGTGAATGTTGAAGGTGGTGGAGGGAGTGAATGTTGAAGGTGGTGGAGGGAGTGAATGTTGAAGGTGGTGGATGGGGTGAATGTTGAAGGTGGTGGAGGGAGTGAATGTTGAAGGTGGTGGATGGGGTGAATGTTGAAGATGGTGGATGGGGTGAATGTTGAAGGTGGTGGATGGGGTGAATGTTGAAGGTGGTGGAGGGAGTGAATGTTGAAGGTGGTGGAGGGAGTGAATGTTGAAGGTGGTGGATGGGGTGAATGTTGAAGGTGGTGGATGGGGTGAATGTTGAAGGTGGTGGAGGGAGTGAATGTTGAAGGTGGTGGAGGGAGTGAATGTTGAAGGTGGTGGAGGGAGTGAATGTTGAAGGTGGTGGATGGGGTGAATGTTGAAGGTGGTGGAGGGAGTGAATGTTGAAGGTGGTGGATGGGAGTGAATGTTGAAGGTGGTGGATGGGGTGAATGTTGAAGGTGGTGGAGGGAGTGAATGTTGAAGGTGGTGGATGGAGTGAATGTTGAAGGTGGTGGATGGGGTGAATGTTGAAGGTGGTGGAGGGAGTGAATGTTGAAGGTGGTGGATGGGAGTGAATGTTGAAGGTGGTGGATGGGGTGAATGTTGAAGGTGGTGGAGGGAGTGAATGTTGAAGGTGGTGGATGGGGTGAATGTTGAAGGTGGTGGAGGGAGTGAATGTTGAAGGTGGTGGATGGGTGAATGTTGAAGGTGGTGGATGGGGTGAATGTTGAAGGTGGTGGATGGGGTGAATGTTGAAGGTGGTGGAGGGAGTGAATGTTGAAGGTGGTGGATGGGGTGAATGTTGAAGGTGGTGGAGGGAGTGAATGTTGAAGGTGGTGGATGGGGTGAATGTTGAAGGTGGTGGATGGGGTGAATGTTGAAGGTGGTGGATGGGGTGAATGTTGAAGGTGGTGGAGGGAGTGAATGTTGAAGGTGGTGGATGGGGTGAATGTTGAAGGTGGTGGATGGGGTGAATGTTGAAGGTGGTGGATGGGGTGAATGTTGAAGGTGGTGGAGGGAGTGAATGTTGAAGGTGGTGGATGGGGTGAATGTTGAAGGTGGTGGAGGGAGTGAATGTTGAAGGTGGTGGAGGGAGTGAATGTTGAAGGTGGTGGAGGGAGTGAATGTTGAAGGTGGTGGATGGGGTGAATGTTGAAGGTGGTGGATGGAGTGAATGTTGAAGGTGGTAGATGGGGTGAATGTTGAAGGTGGTGGAGGGAGTGAATGTTGAAGGTGGTGGAGGGAGTGAATGTTGTAGGTGGTGGATGGGGTGAATGTTGAAGGTGGTGGATGGGGTGAATGTTGAAGGTGGTGGAGGGAGTGAATGTTGAAGGTGGTGGATGGGGTGAATGTTGAAGGTGGTGGATGGGGTGAATGTTGAAGGTGGTGGATGGGGTGAATGTTGAAGTTGGTGGATGGGGTGAATGTTGAAGGTGGTGGAGGGAGTGAATGTTGAAGGTGGTGGATGGGGTGAATGTTGAAGGTGGTGGATGGGGTGAATGTTGAAGGCGGTGGATGGGGTGAATGTTGAAGGTGGTGGAGGGAGTGAATGTTGAAGGTGGTGGAGGGAGTGAATGTTGAAGGTGGTGGATGGGTGAATGTTGAAGGTGGTGGATGGGGTGAATGTTGAAGGTGGTGGAGGGAGTGAATGTTGAAGGTGGTGGATGGGGTGAATGTTGAAGGTGGTGGATGGGGTGAATGTTGAAGGTGGTGGATGGGGTGCATGTTGAAGGTGGTGGAGTGAGTGAATGTTGAAGGTGGTGGATGGGGTGAATGTTGAAGGTGGTGGATGGGGTGAATGTTGAAGGTGGTGGAGGGAGTGAATGTTGAAGGTGGTGGATGGGGTGAATGTTGAAGGTGGTGGAGGGAGTGAATGTTGAAGGTGGTGGATGGGGTGAATGTTGAAGGTGGTGGATGGGGTGAATGTTGAAGGTGGTGGAGGGAGTGAATGTTGAAGGTGGTGGATGGGGTGAATGTTGAAGGTGGTGGATGGGGTGAATGTTGAAGGTGGTGGAGGGAGTGAATGTTGAAGGTGGTGGATGGGGTGAATGTTGAAGGTGGTGGAGGGAGTGAATGTTGAAGGTGGTGGAGGGAGTGAATGTTGAAGGTGGTGGATGGGTGAATGTTGAAGGTGGTGGATGGGGTGAATGTTGAAGGTGGTGGATGGAGTGAATGTTGAAGGTGGTGGAGGGAGTGAATGTTGAAGGTGGTGGATGGGGTGAATGTTGAAGGTGGTGGATGGGGTGAATGTTGAAGGTGGTGGATGGGTGCTGATCAAGCGGGCTGAGCAGTTCTGATTTTTGACTTGGTGGGTTACAACACCCATTGGTCATGTAAACCACGATGCCCTCCAAACGGCAATAAAATTACAGAATGTGTTTTTAAAGAAAAGAAATGTATGACATAAATAAGGAATGGAAAGCAGCATCAAAGCAAATAGCTTCCAATTGATTTAGCCTTACGCCATACAAGTAGAAAGTTTTTCTGAAATTTGATCCTGGGTTGTGGGTGCTGCGTGGCTATTTATTGGCCATCCAAGTTTCTCTGAGAAGGTGGCAGAAGCAATCACATAATGCAGGACTGGCGAAGTCAACCCTCCAAGATTGTCCTGGAGTCTCCAGGAAATTAAAGAGTAATCTCCATGACACTGCTGCGACAAAAATCATAGGGGTATAAAAAGAATAGGAGAAGGGAAAATAAGTTGTTTGCCTGACAGTCAAGAATCATCCTATTAGGTTACAAAAATCAGAATGTCTAGTGACACTACTGTGTCAACCAATGAGTTGGAGGCAGGGCAGGAACTACAGTAAATAGTCTATTTTTAGTAAAGTCTACTTACACATGGCACTACAGTAAACAGTCTACAGAGTCTATTTAAAACGAGTCAGTAGCAAACTGAACTCATGACCAAAACTGCAGCAACGCCTCCCGATAAAAGCAGGGTGATTTCCCCAGAAAAATACTGTGAGTGGAGGATAGTTACATAACACAAATTATGATCATCAAATCAATCCTAGTCACATACAGCAGTGCGGTTACCAGGTGACACTGATGGGGAATTACCAAATCATCTCTAATCTGACCAGGATTAGTGGTATCACAATATGCAGCCTGCACAGTCTACTTAAAAAGAATCTCTATGAACTACAGCAAACAAAACTCATGACCATAATTACAGTAACTTCTCCCAATAAAAGCAAGGTGAATTTTCCAGAAAAATGCAGTGAGTGGAGGATAATTACATACAAATTGTGGCCGAGAATAGTGGTGTCACTATATTCAGGCAACAAAGCACTTGTTCATTAACTCAATTGGTGTGGGAAGGCAGGACACTGCAAGGATTGAGGTGTTGGACAACAAATGAGGGGAGCATGGGGGTGGGACAATTTGTGTCAGGAGGTCATCTTGTTGTGTGATTGCCTTGAAGAGTGATATCCCTTTAAGATCTTAGTATGCTAATGAGCCAAGCACCTGTATGTAATCATGTGACTACATGCTAGCATCACTCTGCAACTGTAATACCCAGAGGCAAGTCCTGTAAATAGGTAGCTCTGTACTGTATAATAGTTTAGCTGTTAATAAACCTGTTTGAGATCTTCAATCAGCTGAACTCCATGCATCTCATTTATGTTGCATCAGAAAACACAAAAAGCTTCTCATTACATGGTGAGAAGACAGAATCCAAGATTGAAGACTATAGGAAAACAGCTTTAAAAACTACCTACAACTAAATGAGAGAAAGTTAAAAGAAACACTGTCCCAAACAGTGTAAAGAAGAAAAAAAACTCACCTCCAGCTGTAGAAGACAGAGCTGAACGACAGGCTGCAAATCAATGACTGTGATCGTGGGAGTCAGTGTGCTATTGGTACAGAAATCTCCATTGAAAAAAGCTTTGAGGTGTGTGCAAACGTTGATTTTTTTTTTTAAAAAAAGGTTCAGTTTAAAAAAATACAGGGAAAACCCAATCCCTATCTCAGGCTGATCGATTGTTTTCAAAGGCTTCCCCGGCTGATTGGGGATCACATTACACCATTACAGGAGGTGCCCAACAGCTAAAAGCGCGGGAATCCTCCATTCACGCAGATGGTAGCTAAAACTATAAAAAAAACATTAAATCACCCCAGCATGAACAGCTTTCGTTCACTCATCCAGAGTTTAAAAAAGACCGTTAAAACCATTCAAGAATTGCCTATTGAGCAGCTGTATAAACAAACTCTAGCAAAAAAAGCACATGAAATGCCTATTGCACAGCTGTATAACTAGCCAGACTAGAGTGCTGGAAGCTAGATGAACAGACAAGCACTGCAAAACATTTGCTTCTGTCAATCAAAGTAGCCTGTCTGCAGAACAGAGAACATTTTTAAAGGGAAGACAGTACACAGTCACAGAACCTGGTCTTAAAGCAACTTTTAAAGCAAAGCAATAGCAGGAACATGGATTCCAATTTTCCCAGCATGATCAGGAAAGCCTTGGATATCCTTTCCAAGTTCAAACTGTTCCAACAAAGAATACAGTTATGCTTTACAGACTAAGTAATTGTAGAACCAAAAAACAGGCTGTAAAAATAATGATAGCAATTGGAAATGAGGGATTGCACAGAATTAATACCTCTGGATTATCTGAACAGGACCAGAAAGATCCCAAAAATATATGGAAAGTGCTGGAAGATCAGCTCCGATTGAAGTGAATTTTCAAATTCAGTGCACGGAATTGATATCCTCCAGGCAACAGCTACAGGAATCAATAGACCAGTTGGCAGTAGATGCCGAAGTAAGGCAATGAATGCGATTTCTCAGAAGCTGAGCTGTCAGACCGAATAATGATTGTATCAACACCCATTGAAGCATTTCAGAAAGACCTCTTGGGGAAAAAGAAAGGTCACAGTATTGATGCACTGCTGGAAGATGGCAGGAAGTATGAAGCAATTGTAGCTGGACAATAGCAATTGCAAGCACTAGGTGCAACCAACAGTATCGGCACCATAACCAGGTCAAAAAAAGCAAGCAAGCAAGATGAGTGCGGTCTGTCCCACTCACAGCGAAATTGTCCTGCATTTCGAGACCTGTGCAAGGCGTGCGGTGTAAAAAGACACTGGTCCCACTTGTGCAGGAATTCTGGTTCCAGAAATGTAGCCAGAAGTCACAGTAGAACACAAGAGAACAGAAAACAGCAACAACAGCAAGGAAAGCGCCAGAGACCTGTGTAAACCCAAGCTGATACACAAGGTCCACAGCAAAGCAGACCTGAGACAAGACTCAGAGAGAAGTAGTTCTCTGACAGAAGACAAACAGGCATTCCACATTGTGAACCTGACACATCATGTTGATGAAGTCCAACAACTGGAAGCATTCGCCACTATTAACATCATGTGCCCAAAGAAAGCTGGCAAACATACACTCAAGGTCAAGACTGACATCGGAGCTACTGCAAATATCCTACCAGTCCGAATCCTCAAAGATATGTACTGGAGGCATTGGAGATCAATGATACAACCAACAACTGCCAAGTTATCTGCAGTGGCACACTAACAACGCAATGCAGCTTTGGCAAGTCGGCTTGGAAACCACAAACGTTCTACCTGGTAGATAAGAGCAGACCAGCAGTGGCATGAGTACCAGCATGTAAGGGCCTCAACATCATAACGATCCATGAGACCATTGCCAAGGAGAAATCTCCAGGGACCGGAACCCACTCGCAGACTCTGACCAGCATCAATCAGTGCAATCTGGACACCCAGCAACAGCACAACTATGCTGCACCTTCTGCTCTCTAGAGAAGCGCCAGCACCACAACAAGCCAGAATAGACAGGTATCTCCATGAGACCAAGTCCTCTTGCCCCAACAAGTCCTCAACCTTGAGCCCCAAACCTTCAGACACGGAGGATGAGGAGAGGCTAAGGACATGCAATGTCCTGAAGAGGCAGAGGAGGAATGAGTTGAAGCATTGTCTGTTGGCTGTTTGAGATGAGATGCTGGAACTTTCCAAGAATGACAGGGCCCCAAAAGCAGTCACCTTGAGAAAAGCAACAGATTATGTTAGCAGGCTGAAGGCAGAGCAACAGAAACTGAATGCAGAGTGGGAGAAACTTCAGAAAGAACAGTAACAGATGAGACACAAATTCGCCGAACCACCTAGACGATATATGGATTTCTGAGCCTCTATATTTGTAAATTTCACAATCTCTATCCATGTGTAAATAAGTTTGATGTTATCTAATTTTATGTAGTTTTACTTTTAGCATGCGAGATTTATATTTGGAAAGAAAGGGGATGTTGTGTGATTGCCTTTAAGAGTGATGTCCTGTTAAGATCTTAGTATGCTAATGAGACAAGTAACAGTGTGTAATCATGTGACTACATGCTAGAGTCACTGTGCAACTGTAACACCCAGAGGCAAGTCCTGTAAATAGGTAGCTCTGTACCGTATAATAGTTCAGCTGTTAATAAACCTGTTTGAGATCTTCAATCAACTGAACTCCACACATCTCATTTATGTTGCATCAGAAAACATAAAAAGCTTCTCATTACAATGTGATGAAACCTCCCAGAAGATATCCAACCAGAATGGAAAGTCTACTTCTTGAATTATGTGTTGACCAGACCAGGTAGGTTGTTTTCGCTTCCCCTGGATCATTTCTGAACCAGTTCAATTTTTGCAATACTCCAATAGTTTTTATGGGTCATTTGAATTCACAACCTCTCAGCTACTGGTCCAGTGCCATAGCAACTGGGCAACTGTCCCCTAAACCTTTAAAGGCACTCTATCGATACCCGCAAGGAGTTACCATTGACACACCTGAAAGTAGGAGAATGATTTCACAGAATTGCACTTCCATTATGAGCACACACTCAAATTCATAATACTTGCTCCTGGGGGTAGGCTCCAACTCTGGTTTGATCTAATTAGGTCCAAGAGGCAACAAAATCCTCCTGAATCTTGAAGGAATGTTGGTGACATTAAGAAAGACAGGCTTGCATTTATATGGCACCCTTCATGACCTCAGAATGACCCAAAACACTTTACAGCCAATGAAGTACTTTTTGAAATGCAGTCACTGTTGTAATGTAGGAAACCTGGCAGCCAATTTACACATAGCAAGCTCCCACAAATAGCAATGAGATAATGACCAGGAAATCTTAGTGTTGTTGGTTTTGAGATAAATATTGACCAGGACACCAACATGTTACTGGTGAGAACTTCACTGCTCTTCTGTGAGTAGTGACATGGGATTTTCTACATCCACTTGACAGGACCGTAATATCACATCTGAAAGGCAACACTTCCAGTAGTGCTTTTCTCCTTCTCTCCTGGCATGTACTCAAGTCTCGGGAGTGATGCTTGAATTCACAGCCTTCCAACTCAGAGGCAAGAGTATTACCCACTGAGTCACGCCTGACATTAGTACATGCATGCATAAAACGTGTGGGTGACATTCCTCAATTTGCTATGTGAGCTTCCCATTTTGAAATGGGAGAACACCCCAATAAATCATGGACGGAGGAATGTCACATGATCACCTTACGTCTCTGAGTGCCCATATTACAAAATAGCAACTGCAAATTTTTCATCAGTTAAAAACAAAAGCATCAGCTTTTGAAAACCTAGGGGAGTAAAGTCGACAAAGCTACAGAGGTGGATTGATACAATACTGGAGCGTTAATAATGAGCCCAACATTAGTGGCTTCAGCTAAATTCATTTCTCATCACCCAATTACCAGCTTCGGCATTTTGGAGGCTTTTGCATTTGCTGAAAAATTATTTTTTAAAACCTCTGAGTCACAAAAATCAGTCTAGTAAAAAAAACACGAACCTCCTGCCCTCCCTCCCATCAAAAGAGAAAAACAAGCATGGACTTTAATAGATATTGATTTTCTTCCTGAAATAAAAGCATTATGAACGCTGGACTTTGTAACATGATTATGTTTTAAAAATTGTGATTTTTAAAAGTTTAAGATAGTGTCTGAAAGGTCAGGTGACCTCACATCCACTCTGCTAAAGGACAAGACAGATCAAAGACAATTTTTGAAGAAACAGAAATTGCTGGGGTAACACCTGAAGAACAGTGGGGTTCACCCTCCCAGACTTTTGGTTCATAAACAAGGAGTCAGTGATTCTGAAGATGCAAATGTACCAAGCAGCTGTTAACACCTGGGAACAATGTAAAGCCCAGGTTACTCTGTGAAACCTGTTACAACCGAGGTGGGAGGACTGCACTGTTTATTCTTGTCCTACTTCACCACAGGTCACAACATATTATTTAAAATTTCCCCAATTACTGATACAGTCAATCATATACTCTATTTTTTCCAGAATAGAACACACTAACCAGGTTTCTTTAATGAACAACAAAATTATCAGTTTATTATAAAAACAAGTCTTAAATAGTAATGAAGTAAAACATAAACACACAGATTTAAATGTTAAGGTTCCCTTTTTACCTTAATCCCTTCACACTCGCAAGCACGCAAGCGCACACACACACACACCGGTTAACCAAAAAAATAAAAGGAATCTTTATAAAGTCAGCGCTCTGTTACAGACAAAAAAACTCAGGCAGATCACTTGCTAATTTTTGAAGAAAACAGCAGATGAGATATGTCGTTTGAAAACTGGCATGGAGTCTAACTTTTGCGGTCACTGAGATCTTTTAGAACAGTTTTTTTCAGGCAGTGTTGAAAAGTAATTTAGCAGGCTTTCTTCAAAGACAGGAAACGAGATGAACTGACACTGTGGACTTCTCAGGGTCTTCAGAGATGCTGGAAAGCGAGCGGGGTTGTAGTCTTCTCTCCTTTTTACACTTCTTCAGCAGACTTGACTTTGTCTCACTCCAGAAGGTAAAATCACACTCACACACAACCAAAAAGCTTGTGAGTTTTTCTGCACTCCCAGGTGCGCACTGCTGCTGCTGAGCTTGTCCAATCAAGGGAGGCTTTTCACTTCTCTGCCCATTACCAGGGTTTCTGTTCTATGTTTAACTTGAGTCATGTGACAACCAGTAATATTGTTGCCCCCAGTTCCTTCAGTGTCCTCTTGATGGCTCTCTCTTTTAAAAAAAAAACTGGTCCAATATTTATTCAGTTTGACTATGAATTCCTTTAAAAAATATTTTTAACAAAAACAAAAGCACTTTCATACCAAACCAGACTGCTGGACTTTGTATATTGGCACAGGACGATAAGCTATTTGACTTTTGAGTCCAGATAAATTGAACAGATTTTCTAAAGACAGACTGGCCGTAAGGAAGACAACCAGTGGTTGCAGCCTGAGAGAGAGAGGGGACACCTGCTCTCGGAAGCTTGATACAGCAAAAGGCTGTGAAGACATTAACCTGTTTTTGAAAGTTTTGAAAGTTGAACCTTGCGGAGAAGTAGAAGCCCATCAGATTCACGAGGAATCGCCTTATTCATGGACGTCCAGGTCAGAAGTGCTTGGAGAAGTGAGTGACAAGGACATTGATTTTTGAAAAGATCTGGGAGATCCAACCCATTGCAACTGGGAGGGGTTTGGGACTTTTAACCCTAAAGAATTTTGCCATCAAAAAGAACTGTGTAATGTATAAGTGTGGTGTGATGTTTTCAAGTAACTTAATAAGTAAAGAAAAGACCTTCCTTGGTAATCAGGGATATCGGCTACTTACAAAGTACCAGTTGGTTAATGGGGATTTCCATTTGTTTAGTTGTTATAATAAAAGTCTTAAAACATGAAATCTTGTGTAATTCTTTAAATTGGTCTGGGAGTTTCATCGCTCATATTCAACGTTAATGATACCTGTCTGCGTGGCATACATTATTGCCTTTTCTAACTGAGTTTACATTCCACTTGTGTCAAATAATTCTGGTTAATAAAGACTGACCGAGATACAATGGGACAGAAATTTTGAAGATGAAACAGTGGGATATTGTTAAATTGCTTCAATTTCAACAGTACTCTAAATATTACAGAAAATTGGAGCTCTTTCTTTTTTATCAGTTTAAATATTGAAATACACTTTTTACACATTTATAACGCAGGACTCCATAGAGCAGATTTGCTTTGGTTGAATTCACTTAGATATCAGCGTGACTGCTCCTACTTTATTGCCAATGGAATCAGTAATATATATCCTTGAGCCACAGAGAGGTTGAATGTTACATAAGGAAGCCTGACTGCTATTGCTTCAGGAAAACTATAAGGAAAGAGTGAGGATCTGTTTCTATGAGGCATCTATCGCAAGCTGGCAGGTTAATAACAGTGTCACTGCCTATATAGCATGAGTAACCAACAAACCAAGGCTTGGCTCAGTGGTAGCATTCCTGGAGTTGGAAGTATAGGGATTCGAGCCCCACTCCAGACAGTGAAGATGAGAGCTCTGGTCTCCGAATACTTGGATGATAATCCAGCTGGGTCTAAATGTTGATGGGAGATCAATATTGTAGCTTACCAGTTCAACTGCTGAGGTGGGCTGTGAGATGAGACTGATGATCTCTCCACATACCAGAATGATACCGAGGTTAAAAGGATTAAGTTATGAGGACAGGTTGCCTAGACTAGGTTTGTATCCCCTTGAGAATAGAAGATTAAGGGGTGATCTAATTGAGGTGATTAAGTGATAGGGCAGATGGAGAGAAACTGGTGGGGGATTCCAGAACAAGGGGGTATAACCTTAAAATTAGAGCTAGACCATTCAGGGATGATATCAGGACACGCTTCTTCACACAAACAGTAGTGGAAATTTGGAACTCTCTCCACCATGAAGCTGGCATTCAGCTGAAGGTAGATTTTTGTTAGGCAAGGGTATTAGGAGTTACAGACCAAGGTGGGTAGATGGAGTTAAGATTCAGATCAGCCATGATCTAACTGAATGATGGAGCAGGCTTGAGGGGCTGAATGGCCTCTTCCTGTTCCTAAAATTGTCTCTTTGTTACAGAAGCAACCCAGGGCATGTGATGCTAAGAATACAGGGGAATGGAGTAAGGCCAGGATCAATAGTACAAGACAATAGAAGAGGAGGTCAACCATGGAATTGGGATGGCTAGCTTGGGTTTTAAAAGCCAGTGCATTGTAAGCTGGAAAGACTGAGGGAAGGTGAGGAGTTCCAGTCATACGAGGTCCAGGCAAAGAAAGGGTTCGACTAAGATGTCCCAAAGCGTATTACAACCAATAAAGTACTTTGAAGTGTAGTCACTGTTATCTTCTTCTTTGGCCTCCTTGTCTCGGGAGACAATGGGTAAACACCTGGAGGTGGTCAGTGCTTTGTGGAGCAGTGCCTGGAGTGGCTATAAAGGCCAATACTAGAGTGACCGACTCTTCCACAGGTGCTGCAGATAAAATTGGTTGTCAGGGCTGTTTCGCAGTTGACTCTCCCCTTGCGCTTCTGTCTTTTTTCCTGCCAACTGCTAAGTCTCTTCGACTCGCCACTCTTTAGCCCCGCCTTTATGGCTGCCCGCCAGCTCTGGCGATCGCTGGCAACTGACTCCCACGACAGGTGATCAATGTCACAGGACTTCATGTCGCGTTTGCAGATGTCTTTAAAGCGGAAACATGGACAGCCGGTGGGTCTGATACCAGTGACTAGCTCGCTGTACAATGTGTCCTTGGGGATCCTGCCATCTTCCATGCGGCTCACATGGCCAAGCCATCTCAAGCGCCGCTGACTCAGTAGGGTGTATAAGCTGGGGATGTTGGCCGCCTCGAGGACTTCTGTGTTGGAGATACAGTCCTGCCACCTGATGCCAAGGATTCTCCGGAGGCAGCGAAGATGGAATGAATTGAGACGTTGCTCTTGGCTGACGTACGTTGTCCAGGCCTCGCTGCCGTAGAGCAAGGTACTGAGGACACAGGCTTGATACACGCGGACTTTTGTGTTCCGTGTCAGTGCGCCATTTTCCCACACTCTTTTGGCCAGTCTGGACATAGCAGTGGAAGCCTTTCCCATGCGCTTGTTGATTTCTGCATCAAGAGACCGGTTACTGGTGATAGTTGAGCCTAGGTAGGTGAACTCTTGAACCACTTCCTGAGCGTGGTCACCGATATTGATGGATGGAGCATTTCTGATGTCCTGCCCCATGATGTTTGTTTTCTTGAGGCTGATGGTTAGACCAAATTCATTGCAGGCAGCCGCAAACCTATCGATGAGATTCTGCAGACACTCTTCAGTGTGAGATGTTAATGCAGCATCGTCAGCAAAGAGAAGTTCCCTGATGAGGACTTTCCGTACTTTGGTCTTCGCTCTTAGACGGGCAAGGTCGAACAACCTGCCACCTGATCACTGTTATAAGCCACTGTTATAAGGTACTGAAAAGTGGCAGCTATTTTAAGCACAGCAAGGTCTCAAAAACAGCAATGAGAGAAATGAAATAATCTGTTTCAGTGATGTTGGTTGAGGGATAAATATTGGCCAGGACACCAGGGTGAAACCCCCGCCATGCTCCTCTTCAAAATAGAGGCATGGGATCTTTTATGTCCACCTGAGCAGGCAGATGGGAGCTCAGTTTAATGTCTCACCTGAAAGACAGCACCTGAAACAGTGCAACACCCCCTCGGTATGGGCACCAGAAGTGTCAGCCTGGATTTTTGTGAACAATTCACTGGAGGGCTGCTGGTGTGAACCCATGGCCTCTGACTCGGTGCCAAAGGAGTTATTGAGCCGGGACAGCAGAAGGGGAGCTGAATTATATCCACAAATGAAATGCGAGGAAGTCCAAGGCATTGCGAGTTAATGACTATCACTAATAATGTTGATTCAGCTGCCTGACAGCATCAGTAACTCCTCCCAGGTGATTTCAACAGTGAGGCCATCAGAGTTCCTTGTTTAAACAAAAATCCTTTCCAAAGTCTTCATACACGAAAGCTGATAAGATGCTAACCGTTTTTTTTAAGGGGCACTGATGATGAGTCATGTCCTTTAACATGTGCTCCATCTGTTTATCTTGTACAAACGTGTTGATACCAAATGCATTATTGCTTCAACCTCTAATTATCAGACCTTGCAGATCTCACAGTCTGAATTAAACAGCCACGTGAGTTTTTATCTGTTGTTCACTTTAATCTGAAGACAATTTATTTAGTACATATTGTGTCATAACTATGAAGGAGTTAAATTTATCACAAACAGCGTCTGGGAAGGGAACCAGCGAAACTGCTATTTTCTCCTGTGAATGGAGGAAATTCAGTCATAGGCTCAGGGTGGCATGGGAGGGTTAAGTAAATGACTAAGAGAAAAAGACTTGCCTTTCTATAGCACCTTTCACAACCTCGGGACCATCCAAAGCACTTCAGTGTCAATGAAATACTTCTTGAAGTGTAGTCACTTTTGTAATGTGGGAAACACAGCAGCCAATTTGCACACAGGAAGATCCCACAAACAGCAATGACAAAATGACCAGATAATCTATGTTTTAGTTGGTTGAGGGAGGACTTCTCTGCTCTTCTTTGAACTAGTGCCATGGAATCTTTTACACCCACCTGAGAGGGGTGGGGGGGGGGGGCCTCAGGTTTAACGTCTCATCTGATAGACGGCACCTCCGACAGTGCAGCACTCCCTCAGTGCTGCATGGAACTAGTGCTTTAAACTCACTTATTTGAGAGCCAAGCACAATTGGCGACACTGGATCTTATTTAACAACACACACTCGGCCTCGTTGAGCAGGGGAGCAGAACTAACTAGATGGCTCTTTCAAAAACTGGCACAGACAGGATGAATCTCCTTCTGTGCTGTACAGTTCTCTGAAGTCTCTGTGCAGTTACAATCATCAAATTGGTGCTCTGCAACACGGGGTTTAACTTTATTTCCCATTATTTGCTGGAGGAGGTCAAGTTAGATCCCTTGATCTGATTAATCTCCAGCTCTGGTTAGTCTAGAATGTATGGGTGGTGATGCTTGTGTAGACTTTACACTACTTATATGGCCTTGTTGCTCCCTATCCTTGTAACCTCCACCAGCCATACAACACTCCGAGATCTCTGTACCATACATTGCTGGGTTTTTAAATTACAGGTGTTGTGAACTCGCTATTATTTTCCCAGCAATTTCTTGGCCTCTGTTTTTAATCCTTCCTCAGCCAGGAGTTTACCAAATGAATGACCTCCATTATGGGTGCCATCTGCTGGATAAATATGTCAATACAGGACAATCTGAGATCGTCATCTTGCCATCATTTTGATTTAATGGGCCAGTAACAGTCATTGAATAAACCACATAACTGACGTAAAGCCAATGCGCACTTACAGCTGAATCAGCAATAATGTTGCATTTAGATAACATCTTTAAAGCAGTAAACCATCCCAAGGTGCTTCACAGGAGTGGTATCAAACAATATTTGACATTGAGGAACATAAGGAGATATTAGGACAGGTGACCAAAAACTTTGTCAAACAGGCACAGTGGCGCAGTGGTTAGCACCGCAGCCTCACAGCTCCAGGGATCCGGGTTCAATTCTGGGTACTGCCTGTGTGGAGTTTGCAAGTTCTCCCTGTGTCTGCGTGGGTTTTCTCCGGGTGCTCCGGGTTCCTCCCAGAAGCCAAAAGACTTGCAGGTTGGTAGGTAAATTGGTCATTATAAATTGCCCCTAGTATAGGTAGGTGGTAGGGGAATATAGGGACAGGTGGGGATGTGGTAGGAATATGGGATTAGTGTAGGATTAGTATAAATGGGTGGTTGATGGTCGGCTCAGACTTGGTGGGCCGAAGGGCCTGTTTCAGTGCTGTATCACTAAACTAAACTAAGGTAAGTTTTAAGGAATGTCTTAAAGAAGGAGAGAGGTGGAGAGGTTTAGGGAGGGAATTCCAGACATTGGGACCTTGGCAGCTGAAGGCATGGCCAACAATGGCAGAGCGATGGAAATCTGGGATGTGCAAGAGGCCAGAATTGGAGGAGTGCCGAGACCTCAGAGGATTGTGGGGCTGGAGGAGGTTACAGAGCTAGGGAGGGCAAGGCCATGGAAGGAGCTGAACATGAGGATGAGAATTTCAAAATCAAGGCATTGTTGGACTGAGAGCTAGTGTAGGTCAGTGAGCACAGGGGTGATGGGTGAACAGGACTTGGTGTGATTTAAGATACAGGTAGCAGAGTTTTGGATGACTTCATGTCCCCATGAGGGTGGGAGGCCAGTCAGGTGAGTGTTGGAATAGTCAAATCAAGAGGAACCGAAGGCATGGATGAGGGTTTCAGCAGCAGATGAACTGAGGCTGGAGCGAGGGTGAGCGAAGTTGTGGAGGTGGAAGTAAGGGATCTCAGTGATGAAACGGATATGGGGTCGGAAGCTCATCTCTTTGGAACCCTTCCAATCCTTGGAAGTTCACCTGCTTGTTGAACATCAACCCTTAAAACAGCACCAAGTAAGGTGAAAGTGACGCCACGCATGATAGTTTTATATCTAGCAGGGCCAGACTCAAAGACACTCTCCTCCTACTCAGCTGTGGCTCAGTCTTGTGTTGACTCAGAAGGTTGTGGGTTTCAGTCTCACTCCAGAGACTTGAGCACATCAGGGAACGCTGCACTGTTGGTCTCTTTCAGATAGACTGATGTGAATCTTGACTGACATGGTGGTGTGAATAGACACCCCAGTACAGAAAGACAAGCCCTCTCCTTTTCCTGTTATTTTTAGCTGTTGAAAATGAAATGCAAGGATTAGCCCGAAAGCCGTAACATCTGCAACATGAAAGAGTTGCGATGGGGGGGGGGGGGGGGGGGGGGAGTGCCACTCCTGCACCATTTAGCTCAACAGAAAACTTCCGGAACTGAAAGGGTTACAAGCGTTTTTTTTTTAAAAATCCCTTTACATCAGAAGTTCCCCATCTGTTGTCTGCGCTAAAACCACGTGTTGGTTTCGCTCACTAGATTAGCATTCTCTCTGCATCTGCATCAGTAAACAAAGCCCTGAAGAGCCTGCTGTACAGGAATGAAGTGTGAGGGTCTAATTCCTCATGTGTATCTTCAAACATCATTCTTTCCCCATCTATATCTGACAGGGTTTTTTAAAAATGAAAATCAGCGCAGCATGCATAATCCTATCAATTCAAACAATCTGTGCTCTGTTATTTCTCCGCACCCCGCCCCCCCCCCCCCCTCCGTTTATGCTGAATTTGACGAGACTGTCTAACAGAAGGAACGGAGTGAACTGTGGCAGCTGATACCTCACACATAAAGATCACAATTAGAGTCTATTTTTTCTGAACCAGCAAATACACATGAATGTTTTTTTAAACAGACGGAATGGGTTAAAGTTGGAATAAATTGATCTTTGCAATATTAATTGATAAAAATACTAAATGGAATTCAATCCATACGTAATTTTTCTAACCCATTCGTTGTGCCCACAAGTGCAAAGGACGCGCTGACCAAAAGACTATCCCATCTCAAATAAAGATTGAAAACAGAAGCACGGTTACAATTACAACCCCATAACCCGTCTAACCCGTGTGTAAGGGAAAGATCCAGCAGAGGCTCAGTCTTCACCTATTAAATTGTAATGAGGCAGAACATTACAGCAAGGGCTGGTGCCAGTGGCGTGTTTACCAGTCTCTCTCTCTCCCTCTCTGCACTTGCCAAAAGTCACGTCAGTGCGATTGGTGGGATATTTCCACTGCGAAAAAAAACCCGTTCAAAGACTGACATCCTGCTTGTCGCATCGAGCAAGTCCAAGAGGGAGAAAGCGGATGAGAAATGAGCCGACGTGGCATGTTCACAACACTCCCCCAGCAAAGTTCTGGAAGCACATGAAACATCTTACTCATTTTAATGCAGTTATGAAAAGTATTTTATGCAACAAATAGCATTTTGCAATATTTCGGTTAATCAGGCAACTGCGCCAAGATGTCTTCATTTTCCCACTAAAGTGTTTTATTGCACTGAAAGACGAGCCGATACAATGACAGAATTAGGAAAGGCCTTATGTTTTTTTTATATAGAGAGTTTCTGTGCTGTACATTTTATGTAATATATGTCGTTATATGTAAGCAATATATGTAGTTTATTTATAACAAGAACATATTAATAAAACGAACAGCACAGAAACAGGCCATCCGGCCCAACTGTTCCGTACTCCTCCCAATCTCCTTCATCTAACCCTAGAATATGGAAAAATATATTTTAATTCTATTAATTTAATAATCTAAGATAATAAATATACATATGATTTTAAAATATTATTTTGGCATATATAAGCTATAGATGTATATAAAAGCCAATGATCTCTCTAAGCTGATGTATATTTATATATAGAAAGCAATAGGATAGTCTGTGTGATTGCCTGAGTGATTCAGTGCTGCAGTTGCTCTTGGCCTGACTCCAGGTTTTACTTTCCCCTTCCTTTGGCAGGCGAGCGGAGCGCCTGCGCGCTGGGGCTTGGCTCAGTGCCACACACAGCTCAGCAAGAGCCTCAGGGGCTGGGCACTGAGCGAGTGTGTACGTGACCCAACCATCCAACATCCTCTTTCATAAAAGTAATCATCACACGCACACAGCAGCCCCTCCCCCCAGTTTATTATTTCTTGTTGTTGCTTTGTGTCTGCACAGTCCATACGCATTGCCTCACCCCACATGGACCGAGGCCGGGAACCTTTCTGGCAGCCGCTCAATTGCATCGAAAGAGGAAAAACACACACAAAAAACGCAGGGGACACATTACTGTCCCATCTCTGCTCTCAATCCGCACGGAACGGGAAATGGAACCCACCAAACATTTGCTTCAGGCAAACAAACTTAGAACATACTCTTTTTTTTAAAGTTACAAATCTTTAATTCCACTTGTCTTAACACTCCCTTTAATCGAAGCCAGCTCGGATATGTAACTAGTTTTAAATAGTCATTCATTTTTAGTTACACACATTTCTTAAAATGGAAATGTATCCAGGTTGTTTACTTAGTCGTTTAGTAAACTTTGTATCAAAAACTAGTCGCGTGTGTTGATTTGTTTTTGTTTATATTTAACCTTTTTCTTCACGAAGAAACGATACGAATTTTGCTCTTTGCAAGTATGCAACCATATCTTTCAGGAACTCTTTTTTTCCCCCAAACAAAATGGTTTGCTACTTGTGAATTAATGCGATTTCACTTTGAAATAGTAACACGCGAATGTTCCGCATATCTGGTTGAATGTTGACATTTCTCCAACCCCCACCCCCGCCAGAGTAATTTTTTGATGACACATTTTGTAATGAGCTCATTATTGAGCAGGGAAACCTTCTGAAGTACCCTGTAAGTTGTAAACACGCTACAATGTACCATTGACAAATGAACTGAGGGAGAAACATGTGTAAAATATTAATGGTGAGCAACAGCGCGTGTTTGCACCATATTTAATCCCCTGCGTATTGAAAAACGAAACTATTAGAAAAAATATGTAAACTGTACAGCGAGGGGTTTCCGTAGAGACACGCATCGCTTAAAAAAAAACAAAAAGGGGGTTTCGTTTCTTATTGCAGATAAATGCAAAATTAGACGCCTCCGTTTGTGGTGCAAAAACACAAGAGCCAAACGCTTCCACCATTTCTTGGCTGCAGTTCCTGTGACATTTCCAATATCAACAGGAGGGCACTGTATCCGGGCCCTGACGTCATCCCGGGCTGCACTATGTAAATGCAGGGAACTGCTTGTGTCGAGGGTTCTCCACATTTGTTTTATACTTTGCTGTTGTTGCAATAGTTCGGTTTGCTTCCTCAAAACTCCCTTAATACGATGCCAAAGTGGCGGATTTAAATTATTTTTTAAAAAAAGTTACAATTGCACAATAATTCCTTCAACGTACTTTCATTACAGAAGTGAAATGATTGTGATTTGTTCGGAAAGAGTTAATGCGATTTGCAAAGAACAATGCACCAAAAAGACCCTCCAGTTATGGAAGGCAGATCCCTCCTCGTAACCCAGGTGGAGAGAAAACACACACACACATAAATGGATCTTCACATGTGCAGTTCCTTTTTATTGGGAAAAAGAAAAGTTCCATTCATGACAAACGCTTCTAATTTTAGAGTGGTTGAATCATTAATTTGCAGTGTGCTAAGGATCCCCTTTCACTGCCCTGTGTGTGTTTTTGCAATAGTGCTACCTGTGCACTAACTCACATTTCCGCCTGGTAAGCTCGCAGTTTGCATTACAAACCTCGCTCGCTCGCCCTTGCAAATTTGCAGAGCAAGCGATGCATGGCGCCGGTGACGCGCGCCCGGCCGCCCTGGCATTCCAAATGGAATGTTGGTAAACGTAGCTCTTATTTACATACAGAGTGAGTCAACGCGCATGCGCCGCTTCACATTTCCCCCTTCCCTCATGTGTTCAATCCGCAGAAGGAAGGGGGAGGGGCGAGGACAATGGAGCTACGTCACCAGAGGCCCCGCGCTCGCTGGCTCTCACACACAAGGGGAGGGAGAGGCGGCGATCGCGCATGCGCGCGGAGGAGCTGTCGAAGAATCGGCCGGGGCTTGTTTGGACCGAGAAGGAGGGGGGGGCTGATTGACGGGTGACGTCAGGCCGGGGTGAGCGAGTAACAGCGCGAGAGGGGCAGTGAGAGGGAGAGCGAGTCCGGGGCGCGCGCTCCGGGTACAGGCGCTGCCATGAAGTTGCAAGTTAGTAACCATTTCATGTAGATACTTTGTTTCTTTGAAGACAAATTATTTTTGTTGTATCCTTTGCAGTGAGATTGTTGCAAAGTCAGCAGAAGGGGGCGGGGTGGTGAAAGGGGGAATCCTGTGCACAGACAGACACACACACCCCCCCAGACAGACAGTGAGACACACACCCAGACACACTCGGAGCCGCCAGTACACACTCGGTGGAGCCCCCCTTACACACGCACACAGAGTCGCCGCCATGTCGTCCGCGGCGGTCGCATCGACCAGGAGACAGTCTTGTTACCTGTGTGATTTGCCCCGCATGCCGTGGGCGATGATTTGGGACTTCACGGAGCCCGTCTGCAGAGGATGCGTCAACTACGAGGGAGCAGACCGCATCGAGTTCGTGATCGACACCGCCCGCCAGCTCAAGCGGGCTCACGGTTTCCAGGAGGGCCGATCGCCCGGGCCGGTTCCCGGTAAAGCCACGCTGACCAAGGAGAGCTCTTCGCAGTTGGGGCACCCGGCGGACGGCTGCTCGTCGCGGCCGCCTCAGCCTTTGGACCGTTACCCGCTGGCCTCCGACCGGCCTCCCCCTCGCTTAGAGTTCCCCCCGGCGCGGCAGAACGGCACCGGCTCGCTGCTCAACGGATACTCGAAAGCCGACGAGCCCCCGGAGCTAAACCGCCAGAGCCCCAACTCGAGGAGGGCTCACGGGGCGCCGCCGCCTCCCAACCTGGTGCCCATAGTGAACGGCAGCTCACACCCGCTGGCGCCGCCGCCTTCGCAGCCGCCGCACGGCGTTAACGGGCGCCTCCTGGATGTAAACAAACGGCCCGGCAGCTCGAGCGGCCAGGCGGAGCACGAGGCCAAGGACAGCAAGCACCGAGCCGACGGCCTGGCAGAGCTGGCTGACAGCCTCAAGAGCCGGGGGGACGACTGGGGCGGGAAGCCCAAGACGGTGAAGGAGACGCTGATGACCCTGGCCGGCCACCCGCCCTTCGACGTGAGGTTCAAGAAGGAGCATTCCTTGCAGCACGGCCGGGTGCTCGCTTTCGATGCCACGGCGGCGGCGGCAGCGGCTGCAGCAGCCAAATCAGGTATGCAATCTGAATGAAAGTTTCTGCATAATGTTTCCTAGTCTGCAAATGTGTTGATGCAAAGTGCGGAGGCTGCATTGCATGCAAAAGGGAATTATTCTCTCTGGTTGCAAAAGGTGGGGTGTGTGATATGAAGTTAGGCTCCGGAAGGGGGAGTGGGGTGATTGACTTAAAATGATATAGTAAGAAGGAGGCCTTTCGGCCCGTCGTCCTGTGACAGCAGCAGCGTGCTACTTCCAGGAAGTGGCCTGGACTGCAATAACTACAAGTTTAGATGCTTGCTATTCTTTTGTTGCCACACAGTATTTAATGAAACGTCCCCTCCTTCCTCACCCCTTTCTCCCACCTCCCCCTCCCCCTCATCCTTCACCAGGTACCCGAGGAGGCCGGAAGAGGAAAGCATCACCTGAGCCTGAATCCGAAGGGGCCGGGCTACCCCTCAGCAACAAGGTCAATGGAGAGGGGCAACCCTGGCCCCTGATGCCAGCCGATGGCCTGAAGATGACCCCGGCGCCCTACGCCCCCTCACCATCTCCCCACTCCACGCCACCAGACGGTGGTCAGAATGGACAGTCTCCCATGGCTGCCCTGATCCTGGTGGCGGACAACGCGGGCAGTGTGCACTCACCAAAGGAAGCCGGACAGGTACACTCAACCACCCGACGCAACAGCAGCAGCCCCCTCTCGCCGTCATCCCTGAGCCAGAGGCGAATGGGCCACCGGGACGCCCCGGCACCGGTGGGCAACCCTCACCCAGGTATAGAGCCGGTGCACCCGCCAAACATTCCAGACTCCTCGGTGCCCAGCAGCGTACCACTCTGCTGCACAATATGCCACGAACGCTTGGAGGACACCCACTTCGTGCAGTGCCCATCAGTGCCGTCGCACAAATTCTGCTTCCCCTGCTCCCGGGAGAGCATCAAGCAACAGGGAGCCACAGGCGAGGTGTACTGCCCCAGCGGAGAGAAGTGCCCACTGGTCGGCTCCAACGTGCCCTGGGCTTTCATGCAAGGAGAGATCGCCACCATTCTGGCTGGGGACGTCAAAGTAAAAAAGGAGAGAGACCCATGATTCGTTTGTGTGTTTGTGTTTTTTTTAAAAAAGAGACTCTTGAAACGACCCCCAAAAACTGATTAATTGTATATACTCAACAAGTAAACATGGCTGTACAATTTTGATTTTCAATACATTGTGTTTCTATATTTTTTGAAGATTAAGAAGGTATGTACTCAATGATCGTTTTTTCTCTTTCTCTGTTGATGTAAATCGTTATTATACATTATCGGCAAATCTTTCTGTACTGGCCTTTTCCTGGTGACAGTAACTGTTTATTGTAGACTGTGACTAACATTGCTTTCAGAGCACTTGGCAAAAAAAAAACTGAATGCTTCTAGTTGTACCTGTATGCACTTGTTAAAATTGCCAAATACAGTTTTCTGGCATTTTATTAATACCTTTTTTTAGTGTCTGTGATTACTTCTTCCTTGTAATGAGTAAGGCTTGAGTGGGGGTGGGGTGGTGTGTACATTGACAGTGTTGGTGAGTGCTGTGATGTCACTGGGTACAGTAGGGCGTGAGGTTATATATAAAATGAAAAACTGGTATGGTTTGACCTTGAAGACTGCAGATGTTTGTTTTAATGAGTAGCATAGTGCAAGGCAACATGCGTGTACTTTGACTTTAGTAGCTTGTCTAGCTTTTTGCAAAGATCATTGATTTTGTTCTTTAGAATGACTGCATAGCAGCTACTCAGGAAGTGCCAAAATTGCCTAAGGCATCTCTGTCTGTGTTTCTTTTTTTTCTCTCTCGCTTGCTCTGTCACACACAGCCTGGGTTGGGTGGAGTAAATCTGTAAATTCCCCCTCCCCTCCCCCTATGGGCTATTATACTTGCTTGGTGTAATTGAATGTTAAGATCTTGGCAGGCGAGTTAAAATTTTTAACAAAGCCTCCATTTATCGCCATGCCAGGACCCAGCTGAGAATGACTTTGAACACTTGTACTTGCCAGACAGAATGCTGCCATGAAAAGAGAGGTTCTCTTCTGCTAATATTTACAGTGACCATGGACAAACATGAGGAGGAATAGGGGAATAACAGTATGACTGGTTGCATAGCTCCTCTTCTGTGCAATACTGACTTTTGAACTTAACTACCGTATGCAGTTCCTTTAGCAGAAAGTAAGCCAAATGGTTCAGATTTGCCCCCTTTTAAGGTGGCGCGGTGGGGGCAGGCTGTAATCGTTTGGAAGAGGACCTGTAAAAATGGTGCACTTTGCATGTTTTGCTGCATCAGTCTACTTTGGGGAGGGGAATCTGCAGCATCAGCAGTAGGGCAGAGTCATGTGACTTCCCTTGACACAAGACTGATATCTGATGTACGTTCATAGTTTCTAACTGGGTCGATCAGTGTCTGCCGGTTTCAGTGATAGGGTCAGCAAGGTGGACACTGTGTGTTGCAATGGGAGCAATGTTCCAAAATGTATTAAATCATCCCACTTTCCTCACTCCACTTGTTCAGTTTCCCTAGATTTCTGGAATTGTACTTTTTGTTGACGTGGGTGATTTAATGAAGTGTTAAAATTGGAGATGCAATCTAACCCCTGTATGTGTGCAAATGGGACTGAATTGTGAAACAATTGAATATAGCCAAATTGTAATACGTACCCCCCCCCCCCCCCCTCCCCAAGATTTTCAAAATTGCCCAAAAGAAGTGGTGTCAGGGTGTAGGACTGTATTGTGCTGTTTTTCTGTTAATCCACTTGAGAGATTTCAGCTTTTTCCCCCCAAGGGTGCAGAAACAAAAATCTTTATTTCGAAGCCAACCTGGTTATTTTGCTAGGTTATATTCAACTGGTCTGATTGTACAACTGCATTGCCCTTTTCTTCCTGATTCTCAGCTGAAGACATGGAATCATTCAGCATTTTAAAAAACTCGATCAGATGACAGCTCCTGGAATCCCTGAGTCACCCAAATGCCTTTTGTTCTGGTACAGTGCGGTGCTAACACGCCTCCCTGTCACACACTCGTACCACTCCAGTTCAATGCAATCGGAAGAATTACTTATAGTCCCACCAAGATAGTCATCCCAGAACCCTTTCAATAAAGTCATTGAGCCAACAGTCTTGAAAAGGAATGCTACTGTAAACATATTGTGCCTTACAATTCCAAATTAAAGCCGACCTATTAAAACTCCCACATTTATTTGGAAATTCCTATGTTGATTCAAGTTAGTTTAGATCAAGTGGAT
Source organism: Heterodontus francisci (assembly GCF_036365525.1). NCBI lineage: Eukaryota > Metazoa > Chordata > Chondrichthyes > Heterodontiformes > Heterodontidae > Heterodontus > Heterodontus francisci. Next base: position 26,281,219 of record NC_090373.1, read on the forward strand.
ATTTTTAATTTATTGCCATGTTAACTTTTGTTTTAAATGACACCCTCTTAAGGTATACCCAAGAAACAGGACAGCAATTATTCAGGGCATCAGTGCTAGAACAGACTGTTGTATTATTTAAGAACAGCTTGAAGTCTGGTCAATTTCCACCCCCCGTTTTCCTTTTGCTCAGAAATTAAATATTACAAAGGGTTTGGCCTGTGTTTATTGCAAAGTAGCAGGGACGGGTAACTTATCTTCCATTTGTGTGTCTAGGTCTGATAGGAACAACACTGCTGCTTCCCTAATACTGTACTCGTAAGCACTTCATTACAGTAATATCATGATAGTGTTGTAATCATGCGTTCAAAGATCACCATTTAACAGCAGCTTCCTAACACGTTGCTTTAAGATTGGCTACAACTGATTCAAGAGGCTTGCACTTGATGTTACCCCATCAAGAGCTGGCCATAAGTCCTCACATGCTGATTCCCTGTATATGATGGGGTTGCAGAAATGGCACATCACACTTTTACCCACTTTGTGCAAGCAAGACTTATCTAGCCCATTGCTGCTGCTGTAAAGGTTTGAAGTTTAAATGCAAATTCAACCTCTTTGGTTGTGGATAAGCGGGAAATGCAACAGGGAGCTGTAGTGCTTAACGTGGCTGCTCAATTCAAGGAGAGAACCATAAACCATTTTGAGTGTGCATTATTTATTTGTTTTTTCAAGGCTGCATTTACTGCCCCTCCTCCTCTTTCCCCTAGACAGTAGTGGTGTATATTTAGGGCAATGAGAGTCTGTTGCATAGGCTGTAACTGCAGCTGCGACATCAGTGAATCTGTTAGGACTTTCTAACAACAATCAGGCTTTTTGTGCAGTACCAGTTTACAAGTTGACGGATTTATTTAGTTCAGTATGACGGCTGAGTTGTTAGTATCTCAACCATTACTCTATATTGCCTCGGTGCTATATAGGGACATACATACAGTGGTAGGCCATTTGGTCCCTCAAACCTGTTCCATCATTCAATCAGATCAGAGTCAACGTGTACCTTAATTCCATTTACTACTCATTTACTGCATATCCCTTGCTACCCTTACCCAACAATAGTATATCCAACTCCAACTTGTAAATTTTGATTGACCCCCAGCAGCTACAGCTACAATGGGGGTATGAGAGAGATAGAGAGAGTTCCAGTGTAGTTATGCAAAAGCAAGCAACCAGTCTGTGAAATCAATTTCATCATAATCGCATGGCAGATTTAGGAATCATTCCCTGAATTAAATGCTTAAGTTGCCCACTGTAATCATTCTTTGACCACTGTTGCTACTTAATGTCATAGACATTTGACCAGCCTATCCCTTTGTTATTTTTGATTTCACAGGTTAATTGATTTTTCTCAAATGTAACTGTGACCAGTTCCAAATGAGGAGCAGTCAGTGATTATTATTACTGGGAATGTTTGTCCAGATATAGATTTACGTCGCTTTGTTGTCGGAGGGATCCCTGTACTGCTTTATCGACTGATTTAAAAGAAAAATCATGTTATGATCTGGAATGAAGTGTCTGAAAGGGTGGTGGAAGCAGATTCAATAATTTTCAAAAAGAAATTGGATGAATACTTGAAGGAAAAAATTGCTGGGCTATGGGGAAAGAGCTAGGGGATGGGACTAATTGGATAGCTATTTTAAAGAGCCAGCATGGGTATGATGGGCTGAATGGACTCCTGTGTTATCATTCCATGTGAATTGCTGACAGCCATTGGCAGAGTTAACAATGGCCGGTGGGGTGGGGGGAATCCATTCCAGTCATACTGTTACCCAGCTCTGCACCCTCTCCCACACAAACTGCCACTATACAGCGTATGTATCCAATTACATTTGCAATGTTAGTCACAATTTCCTCCTTTCATTTTCAACTGAGGATGATGTTGATGTGACATTCAATAGGTAGACTTGGCCCTGAATTCTGATGAAGTATTTGAATATTGTTGAGCTGAAACGTGTATTATCAGCACCACAGTGACCTAGTAATGTCACTAACCAGTCTTTACAACCAGTGAAGAATTGCTCCTGAAACTGAGCTGTACGATGTTGGTCCAGACTTTCACTAGCTCTGTGCCTTTCCCCGAAAGGGAGAGTATAAACGTAACTGCTCATTGCTGCGTCCCATCCCAATGGTAAAGTGAGTGATTGACTGACCTGCCCAGTTCACTCTCTTATCTTGGATTCTCTGCCACTCCAATTCCAATCAGTTCAACATTTCCAAGTCTCAGACCCCAAGTTTAACCTTGACTTGATCTACAACAAATCCAAGCAGGAAAGCGAGAATGTATTTTAACACATGCTGCTCGCTAAGTGATTCTGTATTTCTAAACGCCTGCTTCTTTACTGAGATCTGATATGTCTTAAGATCTTTCCCAATATCCAAAAGTATCCCTGATATCCGACAGCCCCTCATTGAAACAGAAGTCAGGGACTGGACAATGGTCGCTTGTTAGACCAACACACAACACTTGGCTCTCCTTCTCTCCACATTCTTCGGTACAATTACACAGTTGGATTTTTAGATATTATTTTTATAGCTTACCCTATACATGCAGCTTTAAACTTCTTATTCCATGTTCCTGTTTGCAACGTTTCTTTTTCTTTATTCTGTGTTGTTTCCTTAGGTGAAACTTAATTTCAGCCTTAAAACAAAACCACAGCCCCAGTGGAGTTCCTGGGCAATATCTTGAACAGGAGCGAAGAGTCGTCATTTAGATTTGCAACGTGGCAAAACGCCACAAGGAGAGTAAGCTTGAGAACCGTCAGGACTAGTGTGTTTTAGAAAATCTTCTGTTTATTCTTACTGCTGTTTCACATGAGATGTAACATATTATCTCCAATATAGGATGGTGGACTTTGAGAAAGTGTTCAACAAAACAAAAAGTGGTAACTTAATTCTTATAAACTCAAGCATTGGTCAGACATGCAATTTCCTTACCAATATCAGGATTGCCCATGATTTGAGTGCAACTGGAACATAAAATGAGAGGTGAGGAAATACACGATTACATTCTGAAATATTGGCAAGTCTAGACTGGTCCCTTGCAGAACAGAAGCTGAGAATACAAACTGCAGCAGGAGACTTCAAAATAAGTGCAATTTAGTAGACCCAATCACAACTGACAGGGTACATTTTCACATCTGTTGCCTCTGTTAATTTGCAGGGCGGGGTGCGGAGGCTTTGTTTCTGGGAATAAGTTTGGGCTGATATCATGACTCAAAGAGAGTCAAATCGCCTTTAGTGTGTTTTTGAAACTTGAATGAAGAGCGGAACCAGATGGACGACTAGAAAACCGTCAATGCCCCGAGGCTGAGTGTGTGTGTGTGTGTGTGTGCGCATCTGATACCCACACGTTATTATACACAGCATGAGGATGCGGAAGAGAGCAAGTTCCTGCATGAAAAAAGGAATTGGAAAACCAGCTGTCCTTTGCCAAGGTATGTGGGCATGTTTTGAGGAGTTGGTTTATTTATCCTTTCATGCTTTGAGATCTGAATTTCCTATGGAAGTTTGACAGATAAAATCCCCATACATCTGGCTGTCAAACCCCAATATCTCTCAATTTTAATGACTGCCTCCTACATTACGACTGACAACACTTCAAAAGTATTTCATTGGCGAAAAAGCACTTTCGGAAGTCCTGAGGTTGTGAAAGGCACTAGAGAAATGCAGACTATTTTAAAAGGATATTTTAAAATCCTCACATATTTCCGCTGTAGATTAAAACCAATTCCATTCCAGTTTGCAAGATCCCAGATTATTTCAACATTTTGACATCCTGCCACTTACTGAACACTGCATTTCTTCTCACATGGTTTCATAAATAAAACTTCAATTGCATTAACACAATACGTTCCCACACGAGTTGTTGCATGCTCCCTACACTGCAAAAAACATAGAATCATAGACTGAGTTAGCACAGCTATTCGGCTGGACCTGCCTGCACTGGCTCTTTGGTTGAGCTATCTAATGAATCCCAATCCCCTGCTCTTTCCCCATAGCCTAGCAAATATTTACCATTCAAGTATTTATCCAATTCCTGTTTGTATGTTGCTATTGAATCTGCTTCCACCACCCTTTCAGACAACATTCCAGATCACAACAACTCGCAGAATAAAAATTCTCCTCTCCCCTCTGGTTCTTTTGCCAATCACCTTAAATCTGTGTGCTCTGGTGACCGACCCCCCCTCTCCCCGCCAGTGGGAAGTTTCTCCTTATTCACTCTATGAAAGTGCTTCACGATTTTGAACACCCCTTTTAAATCTCCCCTTAACCTTCTGTGCTCCAAGGAGAACAATCCCAGTCTCTCCACATAACTGATGACCCTCATTCCTACTTTCACCATGAATACCACCCCCCCCCCCCCCCAAACAAATTGTGTGGCAGAGAAATAATGCTGCCATCAAGAAGTTCAAATACAATACTCGTATATAAAATGTGAGCAAACAAGGCGTGGTTTAATAGCACAGGGAAGGAATTCCAAATCTCAGCTGCTTTGGAGTTGGGAGGCCAGTGCTAATTTTATTTGTTGACGCATTGCAACTAAGCAAAAACATATTCATTTGCATTCCAGTACAAGAGATTACCGAGGTGGGGGTGGGGAACAGTGGTGTTCGATACTAAACAAGGAATGGTAACCAATGGGACCAGCTGGACAAACTATAATTAGATAAACGACTTGGCTTTCAACAACCATTCATCACCGCAGCTAACACCAAGAAAGGAATTTCTGTTCAGTTGACTATATATATATATATATATATCTGGAAGTCAGAGAGACCGATTGTGAAACAGAAATAGTGATCCCTCCCATTAATTTCTTTTTGCTGCCATCGACCAGGGACTGCGTTGTTACCTAATCCTCCAGGGCAACGTTGACAAGACTTTGACCGGTTAACATTGGACAGACTGGCAGAAACACGTTGCAGTTGTCACGGTTACAGGAATGCAGGGCTCTTGCAAACAGTTTCTAGCACAGGATGATGAAATTTAAAAAAAACCCCGCCTCCGCCAATGCAAGTTTGTGCAAACGTAAATCATTATCCAATAACAAAAACAACCCAGACTCGTTAGAGCCACCGCTTTGATCTAAAGGAGAAATGTTTATTCCAACCGAATACATTTCAAACCTCGGCTTTAAAACCTTTTCGGTTCTTTCAATGTTTGTCCATGCAGCGACATTGCAACATGTTTCAGTTATCACGCAGTCTCCCCTCCCGTCCTTTTTTCTCTGTTGGGAATTTTATAAACGGCGATTCATCCGGAGAGGCAGGCGCAATGTTACCAGTGGGGAAATCATTCCCCTTTCTGCATTAGTATTTTATTTCGTAAGCACTCCACACTCTTCCGCTTTTCAAAGCTGTAATTTTCGGAGTTATACATTAGCTTCTTTGTATCCCAACGATTTTGCCCAGCTCAAAAAGGGAAAAATAAAACAAGTGTCCTTTCCAGTTGTCTATTTACAGGCTATTCCTATTATAGAACCCTCTTGCCATTTAACCTTAAGGAGTCTTTGCTCTCGACATTTGCTCAAAAAGACTTTTAGAACCACACAAATCGCCCTAAGGCAGGTTACACATAGATATGCATCCATAACTAGCTCTGCTTTGCTGCTTCATTGAGTATGGCATATTTAATCTTTACAGCAGCAAGAAAAGCTTTGATCTTGTTTCCCACTGAGCCAAAACTTTCTCTAACCCCTCAAGTCATATGAATTACTCAGTGCAAAAAGTTTCCCCTCCTCAGTGACTGACCTTATCGGGACATTGAGACAAGATCAGGAGGTTGGATAATTTTCAATAGGAATAGGAGGAGGCCATTCAGCTTTTCCAGCCTGTTCTGCTGTTAAATTAGATCATGGCTGATCTGTATCTTCACTCCTTCTTGGTTCCATAACCCTGGATACTATTACCCAACAAAAACCTAGTTTTGAAATTTTCAATGTCTCCCAGGGTTACCAGCTTTTGGGGGGAGGGGGAAGGGGGGAGTTTCAAATTTCCACTCTTGTTCGTCCTTTTGAGGTGAAGATGACCATGTCCATCATCTGGGGTGTTTGGTAGGGTTCCGGGTGGGGGTGGGGGGGGGGGGGGGGGGGGAATATATAGGTGACTGCTTAAGGCCGATCTGGGCCCGGAAAGTTCTGCCGTAAATAGGGCAGGATAGCACAGACCATTGAGTTTTAGACGGACTGCTGACTCAGGATTTCCTCTCTTTGCCTTTTCTCTCTGCCTCTGATATGCGGTTGCTTTCAAAGGAGGCCTCACCCTTTTTTATTGGTAGTGCCAGGTGCAGCGATCCTGGGCTAGCTTCTCTTAGGACTCAGGGCTGGTATCAAAACTCCTAAGTGAAGTCTTCAGAGTGTCCTTATAGTGCTTCCTTTGACCGCCACGAAAGTGCACCGCAGACTCAAGCTGTCCATAAAACATTCACTGGTAAGCAAGTGTCAGGCATTCTGGCTACATGATCAGCCCAACTCAGTTGTGACTATCTCAATATGGTGTGGATACTTGGCAACGCCAGCTCGGGAGAGCACCTCAGTCTCTGGTATTTTGTCCTGCCATCTGATCTTTAGAAGCTTCCAAAGGCAGCTCGACTGAAAGTGGTTGAGCTTCTTGGCATGATGCTGGTACACAGCCCAAGTCTCATGCATAGGGCAAAGTGGGCAGGACTATTGCTTTATAGACTTTCAGTTTGATAGGCAGACTTACTCCTCTTCATTCCCAGACTGATGTTCAAAGTCTGCCGACGGTTATTCTTGCTTTGGCAATTCTTGCATGTGTTTCATCATCGATATAGACAGCTCAAGAGTGTGTGCTGCCAGGTTAAGTGAAGATATCCTCTCCTAACAGGTTCTGGTCATGGACTGAACCTTGGGCTTGAGATAGGGCTTTCCTTGAGCAGGCTGGTACATTACTTCAGTTGTCTTTGTGCTGATCGTAAGGCCAAAGTTATGCATTGGAAAACAAGTCCATGCTACATTGCATGTCCAGCTCTGAACTGGCAACTAGTGCAGAGTCCAGTTACAGACTTCCACTACCCTTTGTGTGAAGAACTGCTTTCTGACATCATCCCTTGAATGGCCTAGCTCTAATTTTAAGGTTATGTCACCTTGCTCTGTGCCCCCACACCAGAGGAAATTGTTTCTCTCCATCTACTCTATCAAATCCGTTTTTTTATCTTAAACACCTCAACTAGATCACCCCTTAATTTTCAAGGGGATACTAGCCTAATGGTGATCAAAGTTGCTGGGGGAGAGGTCTGTTACACACCACAGTCCAAGAAACGGGAGACTGAGCAGTCAATAAATACTCAATGAAGCTAAACACAACGAGGGATCAACCAATGACTGAGGTGTGACAAGTCAGTCAACACTGGCTCCCCATCAATACATGACATACAGTAAAAGTCAATTACCCATCACATTAGTTTGCACTGTTCAGTTTATCAATTGTTATCATCTGTATTTTACCTCTCATTTAGATTAGTATAAAAGATTGTATAGTAGTCCCTTGATTTCACAAATCATTATAAATCGATTGATATAGATGGAGGGATATTGTTAAAGGATTGATGTAGTTAGATAGAGGGGTATTGTTAATAGAAAGAGGCTTTAATGGAAATATACTGGAATTGATGGAAAGAGATATTAATAGATTGGTAGAGATGGAAAGAGGTATGTTGTAAAGCTAGTGAAATAGACAGAAAGTATGGTAAATAGATTGGTATAGATGAAAACAGCAATATTAGAAATGGATTTGGATAGGTGTAAAGAAGGCCAAACTTCCTCTAAGGTTCCCCCCTGCCCTAGACCTGAGCTCACATCTTTCTCTAGTTTCTCTCCTAGCTCCTCTCATGCTCTCTTTGAGCTCATCTTGTCCATGAGACCCACCTCCTGCTGCCTCGATCCTATTCCCACTAAACTACTGACCACCAACTTCCCTTCCTGGCTTCCATGTTAGCTGATATTGTTAACAGCTCTCTCTCTTCAGGTAGTCGCCCTCTCTTTCAAATCTGCTGTCATCACCCTGCTCCTCAAAAGACCCCCTCTGTTCTTGCAAACTACCACCCCATCTCCAACCTCCCTTTCCTCTCCAAAATCTTTGAACCTGCTGTCACCTCCAAATCCATGCCCATCTTTTCATGTTTGAATCCCTTCTATCAGGTTTCTGCCCCTGCCATAATATCAAAACAGCTCTTATCAAAGTCACAAATGACATCCTATATGACTGCGACAAAGGTGAACTATCCCTCCTCATCCTTCTTGACCTGTCTGCAGCCTTTGACACGGTTGACCACACTATTCTGCTCCAACGCCTCTCACTGTCATCCAGCTGGGTGGGGCTGCTCTCACCTGGTTCCATTCTTATCTATCCAGTCATAATCAGAGAATCATCTGCAATGTTTTCTCTTCCTGCACCATTACCCCTAGAGTTCATCTGATGAAAGGTCATTATCCTGAAATGTTAACTCTGTTTCTCTCTCCACAGATGTGCCTGAGCTGCTGTGCATTTCCAGCATTTTCTGTTTTTATTTCAGATTTCCAGCATCCACAGTATTTTACATTTGTTTTATATTAAACCGATTAGACTAGATGGAAAGAGGGGCTATGGTATATTGATTGGTATAGATGAAGAGAGAGGTTCATTACAAAGTATTACAAAGTATTTACACAACAGAAACAGGCCATTCAGCTCAGAGGTCCATGCCAGTGTTTATGTTCCACATGAGCCTCCTCCCACCCCTCTTCATTTACCCTATCCACATATCCTTCCAATCCTTTCTCCCTCATGTTTATCTAGCTTCCCCTTGAATACATTCGCCTCAAATATTCCCTGTGGTAGTGAGTTCTACATTCTAACCACTCTTTGGGTCGAGATGTTTTTCCTGAATTCCCCATTGGATTTATTAGTGATGATCTTATATTTATGGGCCCTAGTTCTGATCTTGCCTGCAAGTGGAAACATCTTCTCTATGTCTACCTTATCAAATCTCTTCATAATCTTGAAGACTTCGATCAGGTCACACCTAGAAAAAAGAACCCTGACCTGTTCAACCTTTCCTGATAAGCATAAACTCTCAGTTCTGGTATTGTTCTAGTGAATCTTTTTTGCATCTTCTTACTGCTTTTCAATTCTATCCCTCTGGAAACAAACACAGCGCTTAGTTTGCTTTTTTATGGCCCTATTAACCTGTGCCGCTACTTTTAGTGATTTGTGTATCTGTACCCCAGATCCCTTTGCTGCCCTACCTCATTTAGACTCACTATCCAAGCAGTATGTAGGTCTTTATTCTTTCTACCAAAATGTACCACGCCACACTTATCTAGATGGAAATTCATTTGCCAATTATATGCTTATTCTGGAAATTTATTGGCATCTTCTTGTATTTTACCACTGTCTTCCTCATGATTAACCACGCCCCCTAACTTGGTGTTAGCCACAAATTTTGGAATTGTACTTCCAATTTCAATAAGGTTGGTCAAGTATGATCTACCCTTTTGGAATCCATGCTGACAACTCTTCACTATATTTTCAGCTTCTATATTTTTTTTATTACAGCTTTGATTAAGGATTCCATTATTTTTCCTCCAACTGACATTAAGTTAATTAGTTTATAGTTCCCTGGACTTGTTCTATCTCCCTTATTAAACATAGGAATTGTAATAGCTGTCCGCCAGTCCTCTGGCACTATACTATTTTCTAATGAATTTTTATATATATGTAATAGTACCTCTGCTATCTCATCCCTAACTTTGTAATATGCGTGGATGCAATCCATCCAGACCAGGGGTTTTATCTTCTCCAAGGTTGATTACTTTATTAATTATCTCCCCTCTTTCTGTCTTCAATGTCTTTAAATCTTTTTTGATCTCTCCTATAGTCATTCCCACCTTGTTAGTCTCCCTGATAAGTACCGAAGCAAAGTAATTTTACTGTCATTACCTGTGAGTTTATCATGTATATCCTGAGTGGTCCTATTCCCATAGGCCTTTTTCTATTCCTTGATAATTTAATATCGCAGTATCCCTTTGCTTTCCGAATTGTTTTTTGACTTCTTTCCTAACCTTTACATATTCCCCTCTGTCATCTTATCCTTTGTTGTCTGTGTATTCAGTGTATGCCTTTTTCTTTAATTTCAATTTTACCCTTATTACAGGCTTATTTGTTCTTGCTTTTCAGTGGGAAGTATTTCTCCTGGACTCTATTGATTACTGTTTTAAGTGTTTCTCACTGCTGTTCTATTTCTTTGTCACTAAATTTTTCCAGTTTATTTTCTCTAGTTCCATTCTCAGCCACTTAAAAATAGTTTTTTTCCCCAATGTAATACTTTTGTCTTTGCCTTACATATGCCCTTCTCAATTTTTGACTCAAATCTTATTATGTTGTGATTGCTATTGCCTCAGTGGTCCCCTCCATTTACTTCTCTTATCTGTTCTGGTTCACTATCCATTACTAGATCCAGCAGTGCTCCCTCTCTTGTTGGGCTTTATACATGGGTAAGAAAGGAGTTCTGCACACATGTTGCGAAAACGCCATTCCTTGTATCCCTTTTGCTGCCTCTTCTTGCCATGTTATTTGGGGTAGTTTTTTTAATTTCCAAAATATACTTTATTCATAAAAATCTGTAAAACAAATACATTACCAAACAGTTTAAAACAGCATCAAGTCAAAGAATACAGACAGTGCAAAGGTGATCAGTTACCTTCTATACAATCATGAGTTGCCTCACAACCCTTCCATTTCACATTTGTCATGCCATTAACATTTTTACATTTTACAGCAAATGAAAATTTTCCCGATACAGTTCGAGAGGTTTCCCATGGATCCAGTCCCTCAGTTCAGCTTGGTGGGAGGACCTTACACTGTGATCTTTCCCCATTGAACCTTTGCTGCGGCTGCCCCAAGCTTTAGTGCGTCCCTCAGCACGTAGTCCTGGACCTTGGAATGTGCCAGTCTATTTGGGGTAGTTAAAATATCCCCTGACTATGTTCTTTATTCTTTCGCTTCCTTCACCTCCTTTCCACTATTAAGTGGTATGTGGTATATCCCCATTTGCGTGATCAGACCCTTGTCTCTTTTATTCAGTCCCTACAGAACCTGTTTCTAACTGCTGTTAGTTATGTTCATTTTTTCAACTCTTAATGTAAATAGACTGGTATGGATGAAAATAAATGTAAGTAAATTGGTATAGATGGAAAGATGTAAATAGATAGTGATTAGATGGAGAGAGGCGTTAATGCAAAATAGATTGTTATAGATGGAAAGAGCAGGGACAGTAAATAGAAGGAACTAATGGAAAGACAGGACATGGTTACTAGGTGAAATAAGAGTGTGTAACTTGTTTTCTTCAGTTTAATTATCACTTCTACCACCCCCCCCTCTCACCCCTCAGCTAGTCTTGTAACCACTGTGGCCTGTTCCCAATACGTCAGTTGTGTATAGAGATGATGTGCATGGGCGCTATTATCTGCAGTGGGAGATGGGGGTTGGGGGTCAAAGGAACCTTTGTATTTACCCCCTGCTTCATTTCAGGAAAAGGCTCTGTGATATGGGACTTGGAAGTCCCTCACAGTTGATTGAGCAAATCCGGCTCAATCTGTTATCTCGTGTCACCAATGTAAAGACAATTTGCATTTCTATAGCACCGTTCTCATCTCAAAGTGCTTTACAGCCAGTGAGATACTTCTCAAGCATAGTTACTGTTGTCATGGAGGAAATATGGCTGCCAATTTGCGCACAGCAAGCTCCCACAAACAGCAATGATAATGACCAGATAATCTGTATTAGTGATGTTGGTCAGGGCATAAATATTGGTTGGGACACCAGGGAGAACTCCCCTGCTATTCTTTGAAGTAGTGACATGGGATATTTTACATTCACCTGAGAGGACAGATGGGCTCTCATCTGAAAAACAGCAAACACCTCCAGCAATATACTGCAGCGTTCCCTCAGTACTGCCCTGGTATGTCTGTCTGGATTATGTACTTTGGTAATAAAAACAGAAAGTCTGTTTATAGTTCAGATTTGCAGCATCTGCAGTATTTTGCTTTTATTTTATGTACTTCAGTCTCTGTATTGTCTCAGAGGCAAGGGTGTTACTCACTGAGCTAGAGCGGAATTCTGTTTTATAGAAGATGTCTGCTTTGACCAGTTAGTTTAGTTTTTTCTGTTCCTACAGTATCCAGGGAGGTCCAATTACTTTTTTTGGGGGGGTCCCTGGGGAGAACAGCATATCAAGGACCAAGAAAAACAACAGTGGCAAAAACTTCCCTCTCTCAGAGTACTTGACGTCTCAGATCCGCGGCCATGTGTCCTTTTCTTCCATAGAATTAGCTGCAGTAAAAAGCTGCTCCTATTTTTAGACGACTGATATCACTGTTGTTTAGAGACCCTGCTAAGTAATGGAGGGAGTGGTGAGGGGAAGCGCTTTTGTGCACTTGAGTTGTGGGAAAGTAGTCCATCACTAGCTCGCAGCAGCAGACTAAAACCATCACCAAAAGTCATGACCTACAAAGAGGCTCGAATCAGCTTCTGTAACCTCTCTGCTTTCATCTCCATTCTGGGAGTTTCTCTTTCTCTCTCTCTCTCTGTTGCGTGGCTCGAAGTCTGTAAAATGGAAATTAGGACGACGGCTGCACTGGGAGATGAGAGCGAGGTTGTTTGTGCGCTGAATAATGTGCCTATGTGAGCTGCTGGCTGTCTGCCAAGGGCTGAGAGAGGCCCCTTTAGTCTGACAGGAAGGGCTTTGTGGAGTCATTATTTATGGTATGTAGTGCTAGCATCAGCTGATGGGGCGCATTGATTAAGATGACTAGCAAATAACTGTTAAGCATTTCAGCGCTCCTACCCCAGCTAGCCTTTCAGGCAGTCATTTAGCAGGATCTGTGACAATACTTACACAGTTGTAGCTGCATATACATCACTGATCCAGCTTAAGCAAGGGAGCCAGCGTTAAGGGACATACTCTCCCCCAAAACTCCACCTCGCCCTTATCCCTGCCTGTCCAAGGAGCTTCAAGGCAGAGCAACCTCTTGAACTGCCTCTCCACTGGAGGGGTCAAAGGAACACCCGAGCTGTTTTTTTCCAGCTCAGGGTGGCTTCATCAGGCAGTCCATAACCTCCTCCCTCCACCAAGACCACAAAGGAAGCCCTACACTGGTCCACTGCCAGGATCTCCTGGTAAACAACTGTCTAAAACCAGGCACTCCTGTCTGCCCACATATGTTATTTACGCCATCTCTGGCAGACCATGTCGAGGGTTTGTGAAATTTGAACTGGTGGCAGGAAGAAAAAGAACCAAACATTCAGGAGATGTTTTTGAAAAATCATCGAGGCAGTCTGCTACATCTAGGGGTTGCCAACTCTGGTTGGGTGCATTCCTGGAGGTTTCATCACACTCCCCGCCCCCTCTGTCCCCCATTCCCCAACTCCAAAATGTTTTTATAACTGATAAAGAAAAAGGCTGAAAAAACACAACAAAATATTGTTTTTTTTATCGCCACCAACCCCCCCGCAACCCCCCCCCCCCCCAATCCAAAAAAAATATTTTTCTTCTGGGTGTTTTGCTCCTAGCAGTATCTTCAGGAGATTAATCTTGATTCCCCTGGAGACTCCAGGGCAATCCTGGAGGGTTGGCAACCCATTTCCACCCTGTGTTGGGGACACTGTCGGGACAGGGATGATATAAGTAGCAAACAGAATTGAGATGTAAAGCGGCCGCCATGGAAACTCGACTATGTAGGCAATGGGTTGTTGAGGTTAGATTCTTTTCTGTCTCTCTCTCTCTCTCTCTCACACACACACACACTAGGCTGGGCACTGAGCCAGGATTGCTAAAGAATGTGGGCTGGCATGAGCTCATTGTTGCTAGCATGCAGGCACATCTAGAATATTCCATGCTCAACCCTGCTCCGAATTAATCAAATGAAATATCAATTAACACAGGCTGGAAAAGGGGCTTTTCATGGTTCATCAAAGAAATTCAAAAAGTAAGCTATTTTCTTACTTCTTCCATTTTTTATACTCACCTTAGTAATCCCTCAGGGACAGTTTGAAAAAAAGAAGTGTATTTGTAGTGTTAAACTAGTCTCACTTCCTATTCTGAAATGTTAACTTAAAGAGGAGCTGTCATATGAATCACTAAACCCCTGTTTTGTTATTTATGGATTAAAAACAGCTCATTTGCCTCTCTACATATTTGGCAATGGGAGGGGTTCAGATTTCACCTTCAGCCCATTTCAAACCCACTGTTTCCCTGTTTTTGCTGAGTTACAGCTGTGTTTCACCAAAACCACTACAGCTCTTTAACCACTTCCTTTCTTGCACAAAAATAGTTGTGTCACAAAACTCCTCTTAGAGATAGAGAGAGGGAGAAATATGGAACGCTTACTTTTGCAATGCTGTAAGGTGAGAGGAAGATAGTGACAAAAAGGCCATTTTCGCCCAGAACTACTCACAGCGCCATTGAAATCAAACCACTTGCACTTGTAGGATTGCACTGTGTACATTTATATAACTTATAAATTAACCAAATCAGCCAGTGAGGCCAGAACACACAAAAAATAACTGATTAGGGCTACATTATAAATAAAAACCCTGCATCAGATGGTTTAGCTATTCATCTGTGTTTAAGCTTGGCAACACCAGTGTGCACAGGGCACAGGGCTTCAGAACAGGAGGGGCACAAGCAGGTTATTAGAACATATATCATACTGCCAACATTTATATGGCAAAGTACACAAGATCTACTCTTGAGGGACATCCAATCAATGCTAACACTTTCCATACCAGCTTGATTTTTAAATTCTCATCATTGAGCCCCTCCCTGGCCTCACCTCACTTCCTACCTATAACATCCTCCACCCACAGATCTCTTCACTCCTCCAATTTTAACTTCTCATACAGCCCCAAATTTAATTGCTGACCTATTGGTAGGCATGCTTTCAGCTTCCTGAGCTCTAAAGCTCCATAATTCTTTCTGTCCTCCTTTTAAGGTGATGCTTAAAACCAACCTCTTTGAGTAAGCTTTTTGGTCAAATCTCCACTGTGAGATGTGATGAACTCTTGACCTTCTGAGTCAGAGACAAGAGTGCTACTCACTGAGCCACAGTTGACACTGGCTCAATATCCACAGCCTTTTCCAACATTACAACAGTTGACCACACTTCAAAAGTACATCATTGGCTACAAAGTGCTTTGGGGCGTCCTAAGGTCACTGTATAAATACAAGTCTTTGTTTTTCTCCTTATGTAAACAGTAATTTGAAAAAACACTGTGGTAGGAACTTCTGAGGTGAACGTAGTTAGGCATGAGGTACAACAGGGCTTTAATACACAAGCTGACTCCTGCAATGTCCCTTTTAGGTTTTAATGAAGGGGAATGTTGAGTGCAGCAATGACTCTCACTGCCTGTGGTTGTGCAATGTGGCCATTTAACCTAGGGATTGCCAACTGTCCTGGAGAATCCAGGAATGAATCCCCTGGACACTGCTGTGAGTAAAAAACTTGGGAGAAAAATCATTGGTATATTAAAAATGTGTTTTTTTTTTCAATTTTCTTTGTACACTTTCATTTATTAACTATATAAATATCAGAGATGGTCGGGGTTAGGGGAGGAAGGCTATGTCACTGGGGCAGGGTGGGTGGAGGTGGGAGGTCATGTGATGAAACCTCCTGCAATACTTACAAGAGTTGGCAACGGCAGATTGACCGACCCTGAAGCCTTTATAGATCAGGTGACCAGCCTCAGTCGAAGCCTCTTTTTTTTATTCATTCATGGGATGTGGGCATCACTGGATAGGCCAGCATTTATTGCCCATCCCTAATTGCCCTTGAATCTAAGTACTCCCACCCCCACCCCCACACTCTTCCTCCATGCTCAGGCAGCCGTCCCTGTTGAGGATTTGCCCACCGTGGGGGGTGGGGGGGGGGGTGCGGGATTCCTGCCATGAGTTGTGAGCCTTGTGCTCTACTAGGCCTTCTCTGGCAAGAGAGAACTGGCCTTGGTTACTACGCCTGTGCTCCTTCGTCACTTCTGATACTGCTGTGGGAATGCTTCTGATCCTCTCATTCACTAAGTTAACTTTAAGGCCAACCTGGTCTTCAATAGTCACTTCTCAAAGACTCTCCCACCAATGCTACACAATTACATAGATGTACATACAGTGCACAGCATAGAAACAGGCCATTCAGCTCAGTTGGTCCGTGCCAGTGTTAATGCTCCACATGAGCTTCCGCCCACCCAAATTCACTTAACCCTATCCTTCATTCCTTTCTCCCTCATGTCTTTATCTAGCTTCCCCTTAAATCTATCTATGCTATTCGCAACAGCTATTCCTTGTGGTAGCGACTTCCACATTCTCACCACTCTCTGAGTAAAGAAGTTTCTCCTGAATTCCCTATTGGATTTTAGTGACTATCTTATATTTACGGCCCCTAGTTTTGGTTTCCCCACAAGTGGAAACATCTCTATGTATCAAGCCCTTCATAATTTTAAAGATATCTATCAGGTCACCCCTTAGTCTTCTCTTTTCTGGAGAAAAGATGCCCAGCCTGTTCAATCTTTCCTGATTGTGCACGTTTTTCACTAATGGTCTAAATTTATCGTAAACCCAAATGGCTTTTCTCCTTCCTTTTCAGTGAGGGTCGTTCATCAGCTTTTTTGGAAAGAGTAGCAGCCGTCAGTTCAGCACTATACTCAGTGGAATTACCAATGGATAATTTTCCTATCATTATTTTTAATATTATGTCTACTTTTATCACTAACATTGGGCAAAGACAATCATTTCAGCCCCACATATGTCTCAATTGTAATTTCAGAATAGGGTCCTTGCTGCACCAGTGTGATATTCTCTAATTTCTTCCTACAAGGCCATTCCGTGGCTTGCCTGTGTGAGATTGCTGATCAGTGATTAATGAGAGCTGATTTTACCTTCTAGGAACTCGACTAATAATAGTGCATTCACACTACAAGCTTACAGTTGGAGAAAAGCCTCATTAGCTTTACATCGAAGGTCAAAAAGGACTTGCATTTATATAGCGCCTTTCACAGACTCAGGATATCCCAAAGTGCTTTACGGCCAATGAATTACTTTTTGAAGTATAGTCACTGTTACAATGGAGGAAACATGGCAGCTAATTTGTGCACAGCAAGCTCCCGCAAACAGCAATGAGATAATGACCAGATAATCTGTTTTAGAGATGCTGGTTGAGGGATAAGTATTAGTCAGGACACCAGGGAAAACTCTGTTGGTCTTCTTCAAAATATGCCATGGGATTTTTTACATCCACCTGAAAGGGTAGGCAGGGCCTAGGTCTAACATCTCATCCAAAAGATGGCACCTCTGATAGTGCAGCTCTCCCTCAGTGCTGTGCTGGGATTGAGAGCCTGGATTATGTGCTCAAATCTCTGGAATGGGACTTGAACTCATGGGCTGGGATTTTATCCAGATGATGGCAAGACCCCCGGGTCGCCCCTTCTGTGGGAAACCTGCTGAATCAAGTGCCAATTAGGCACTTAACTGGACAACGGTGGGCCTTCCACGAGATCAAGGACCCCCAGCGACAGAAGTCCTGCCCTCTGAGAGCTGTTGTCCAATCAGAGGCTGGTAGCTCTTTAACTGAGCTGCCAATGTGGAGGCAGTGGCTGCTGCTGGTGGAGCACCCACCCGAGGCCTAGGAGCGGTGCTGGACCCAGGTCACAGGTAGATCAAGACGGGAGAGGTCTCGCGGAGTGGGGGTCACGGAGGAGGGGGATATGGGGGGGGGTGGCTGTCAGCAGGACCCTCGTTCAGGCATTAAGAGCCTTTTAATGAGGGATTCCTCCACCCCCCCCCCCCACCCCCCACCACCACTCCTGGAGCCGGGGAGCAACTTGCATGGTTTTTCTTGCAGCGACAGGCCCACCCGCCACTTGGCTAATTGCGGCGGCAGCGGGATTAGGCCTTTAATTGGGGGTTAATTCACAGGCCTTCCTGCCCTGGACTTAATTTCAGCGGAGGTGTGAAGGTGGCAGGGTCCCCCCCCACCACCATCCCGCATGATGACATGCTGTCCCTGGCTCCAAACGCACTGCAGGGGAGAGCATAAAATTGCCCCCATGACCTTTGAACTCAGTGTTACCCACTGAGCCAAGGCTGACAAGCTCAAACTGTTTCCACGGTGAAGCAGAATTAGGTTACTTGCTCCAGGGGGAGTCTCACCTCTCCTCAGACCCTGACTCTGGTTTCAGGTTATATTCACATTATAAATCTGCTTTGCATTGACAGTACAGTTACAGCCTAAGACTGCTCAAACAACTGTTACGTAATATCCTTTCAACCAATGAAGTAGAACTTCAGCCCATCATCCAGCACTATACTTGAACCTAAGTCTCAATGTGCCACCCAGTCCTTTCGGAGAATGGCTATTTGAAAGTGGAGCGAATTCCAGACATTTTCACTAATCTGGAGGAGGCCATTTGGCCCATCACACAAGGATGTTTGCTCTTCAACTGGGACTGTTTGTTCTAATCCCATTTCCCTGACCTCTCTCCAAATTATTCCATATTCTTCCTTTGCGAATACTTCTCCATTTCCATTTAAATGATGTTATAATCTCCGCTTCCACGGCCACTCACTCATTCCATGCTTGATTAACTTTCTGTATGAAAGAAGAATCTTCTCACTTCATTCTTTCTGTGTGAATCTCAGTCTGAGCTCAAACTCATTGTTATCATTTCAATGTGTGGAAACCATTTTTACTATTTGTGGGAGCTTGCTGTGCACAAATTGGCTGCTGTGTTTTCTACATTACAACAGTAACTACACATGAAAAAGTACTTCATTGGTTGTAAATTGCTTTGGGACATCCTGATGTCACGAAAGATGCTATAGAAATGCAAGACCTTTCTTCTTCTTTATTATTTACCCTCTCACTACTTGTTCAGCATTCCTCAATTACATTTCCCCATAATCTTCTGAAATCCAGTAGGGAAAATAACCCTAATTTCTTCAGCATATCTTCAGAATTATAACTGCTCATTTCTGAGATCGTTGTACAATAATAACTTGGATTTATATAGTGCCCTTAATGTAAGGAAAGATTCCAAGGTGCTTCACAGGAATGTAATCAGACTAAAATTTGACACCGAGCCATTAAGACAGGAACGAGTTAGGTTTTAAGGAGCATCTTATAGGAGGAGGGAGAGGCAGAGAGATTTGGGCAGACAATTCTAGTGAGTAATCGCTGTCTGCTTTCCATGATTCGAATATTCATCCTATAATAGGATTCCAGGAACGTCATGGCAACTCTCCAACCCATGTCTTGTCTAAATTCATCATCAATTTTGAATTTGACTTGAATTGCAATGCGCACACAGAATAAAGAGAAACTCAGGAAACACAGGCCTCCCAGTTTTGTTTCATTACTGCACTGCAACCACGTGAAGTGTGCTGCTTTCAGTTTGCCTGTGGAACATTCAATTAAAGCCGTAGGCGTGACTCAAGGCTGTGACTTACGGGCCCCTGTCAACTCACAGCCAAGTGAATCCCGGCCCTTTCCCTTGAGTACAGGAGATTAAGGGGTGATCTAATTGAGGTGATTAAGATGATTAAAGGATTTTAGGTAGATAGAGGGAAACTATTTCCTCTGGTGGGGGAGTCCAGAATAAAGGGGGCACAACCTTAAAACGAGAGCTTTTCAGGGGTGATGTCAGGACGCATTTCATCTCCCAAAGGGTAGCGGAAATATGGAACTCTCCCTCCACAAATAGTTGTTGAGGCTGGGGTTCAATTCAAAATTTCAACACTGAGATTGATAGATTGTTGTTAGGCAAGGGTATTGAAAGTTACCGAACCAAGGCAGATACATGGAGTTAAGATACAAATCAGCCATGATCTAATTGAATGGTGGAGCAGGTTGAGGATCTGAATGCCCTGTATCTGTGTATAGTATTCGAGTACAGGAGCAACAATGTCTTGCTGCAATTATACAAGGCCTTGGCGAGACCACATCTGGAGTATTGTGTGCCGTTTTGGTCTCCTTATCTGAGTAAGGATGTTCTTGCTATGGAGAGAGTGCAGCGAAGGTTCACCAGACTGATTCTTGGGATGGCAGGACTGACGTATGAAGAGAGATTGGGTCGATTAGGCTTGTATTCTGTGGGGTTTAGAAGAATGAGAGGAGATCTCACAGAAACCTACAAAATTCTAACAGGACTGGACAGACTAGATGCAGGAAGGATGTTCCCGATGGCGGGGGAGTCCAGGACCAGGGGTCACAGTCCAAGGATAAGGGGTAAGCCATTTAGGACTGAGATGAGGAGGGATTTCTTCACCCAGAGAGTGGTGAACCTGTGGAATTCTCTACCACAGAAAGCAGTTGAGGCCAAATCATTAAATATATTCAAGAAAGAGTTAGATATAGTTCTTAGGGCTAAAGGAATCAAGGGATACAGGGAGAAAGCAGGAACAGGTTACTGAGTTTGGATGATCAGCCATGATCGTATTGAATGGTGGAGCAGGCTCAAGGGGCCGAATGGCCTACTCCTGCTCCCATTTTTCTATGTTTCCAGCAATGAGACAACAGCTCCGGGAAGCGATCAAAATGGAAATTGTTGGGTTATGAATAAGGCACTTTAAGCAAGACGGATGGCTTTAAAAATCTAACCTAGGTGGATGAAAGCTATAGTAAAAGAGATGTGCTGGTTTGTTCCATCTACTCCCTACCCCACCCGCCTCACTGTCTTTCAGATGTGTTCCTTGCTGTGACCCAATTACTGGTGCAACTAGCATGTTCAGGCAGTGCATGTGTTTTAATCTCTTTTCCTTTTAATGGCACAGCTTGCTAGCTCACGACCTGCCTGTAAAGGACATCACTCTTGACTGGTTTGTGCTTTGAATCAGAGGTGGCAGACACAGGAAGGTTAAATCTAGACGGGCATTGGACATTACTCCAGTAATCGGCGAAAGAGAGCAGTGCCTGGCAGCCTGCCAGCCGGTAGAAGTGGAACACACTTGCATCACTGTTCCCTTGGCAACGCAAGGCTTTTCATAGAACCATCCCCTCTGGTTATTTGTTTCATGTTTTGATGTGTGTGATTCACACCATTAATGTTGAATGGGATTTCCAGCTGGTTCCACAGCCGTGAGATTTGTTGAGTGGTTATCTGGGAAATAGTCATTCTCTTAACAATATGCTCATAGACATAATTCTGCGAAGCAGACAGCAAAGCTACATTCTCATTCTGTGCTTTCAAGTGAATGGGAACGGTTCCATAAAAGTTAGGACTGCAGCCATATATTGGTGCATTTTTATAGCACCTTTATAGCACATAGTAAAACTATCCCAAGGTGCTTCACAGGAGTGTAAACAAACAAATTTGACATTGAACCACTTAGGCAGATATTAGGACAGGTGAGCAAATCCTTAATCAAAGAGGTAGTTTTAAAGGAGGAGAGAGGTAAAGAGGCAAAGAAGTGTAGGGAGGGAATTCCTGAGCGTAAGGCCTCAGTAGCTGAAGGCATAGCTGCTAGGGAGTGATGGAAATCAGCGATGTGCAAGAGGCCAGAATTGGAGGAGCGCAGAGACCTCAGAGAATTGTAGGGCTGGAGGAGGTTACAGAGAGAGGGAGGGTTAATGAATGGAGGAGGTTACAGAGAGAGGGAGGGTTGTAGGGCTGGAGGAAGTTACAGAGAGAGGGAGGGTTGTAGGGCTGGAGGAAGTTACAGAGAGAGGGAGGGTTAATGAATGGAGGAGGTTACAGAGAGAGGGAGGGTTGTAGGGCTGGAGGAAGTTACAGAGAGAGGGAGGGTTGTAGGGCTGGAGGAGGTTACAGAGAGAGGGAGGGTTAATGAATGGAGGAGGTTACAGAGAGAGGGAGGGTTAATGAATGGAGGAGGTTACAGAGAGAGGGAGGGTTGTAGGGCTGGAGGAAGTTACAGAGAGAGGGAGGGTTGTAGGGCTGGAGGAGGTTACAGAGAGAGGGAGGGTTAATGAATGGAGGAGGTTACAGAGAGAGGGAGGGTTGTAGGGCTGGAGGAAGTTACAGAGAGAGGGAGGGTTGCAGGGCTGGAGGAGGTTATAGAGAGAGGGAGGGTCGTCGGGCTGGAGGAGGTTACAGAGAGAGAGAGTGTCGTAGGGCTGGAGGAGGTTACAGAGAGAGGGAGGGTCGTCGGGCTGGAGGAGGTTACAGAGAGAGAGAGTGTCATAGGGCTGGAGGCGGTTACAGAGAGAGGGAGGGTCGTAGGGCTAGAGGAGGTTACAGAAAGAGGGAGGGTCGTAGGGCTGGAGGAGGTTACAGAGAGAGGGAGGGTTGTCGGGCTAAAGAGATTACAGAGAGAGGGAGGGTTGTAGGGCTGGAGGAGCTTACAGAGAGAGGGAGGGTTGTAGGGCTGGAGGGGGTTACAGAGAGAGGGAGGGTTGTAGGGCTGGAGAGATTACAGAGAGAGGGAGGGTTGTAGGGCTGGAGGAGGTTACAGAGAGAGGGAGGGTTGTAGGGCTGGCAGAGATTACAGAGAGAGGGAGGGTTGTAGGGCTGGAGGAGGTTACAGAGAGAGGGAGGGTTGTAGGGCTGGAGGAGGTTACAGAGAGAGGGAGGGTTGTAGGGCTGGCAGAGATTACAGAGAGAGGGAGGGTTGTAGGGCTGGCAGAGATTACAGAGAGAGGGAGGGTTGTAGGGCTGGAGAGATTACAGAGAGAGGGGTGAGCTGCATAGTTACCAAGCACAGCACACATAACGGGACTACAAAAATGTTTAACAAGCGCTGCATTTTAATTGGGAGACATACACATCTTTGTCTCTGAAGGCTTTGATATCAGTTGCCTGATAGGTAGTCAACCCTAAAGACACCATTGAAAATGGTGCACTGGAAAGTAGAGTTCTGCCTGGCAACCTTCTGAACAAGATCTGGGGATTTCCACTTGCACAAAAATAACATCTGACCACAAACCGATCTTATTTCCTGACTCAAATTGTTCTCAAATTGTTGAATGTAACAATAAATATAATTTCAATTTATTCTGAGGATGTGGGCGTTGCTTTCAAGACCTGCATTTGTTGCCCATCCTTAGGTGCCCTGTGAAGGTGATGGTTGGTCTTCTTCTTGCTCTACTGATAGGGTGAGATGAAGAGGAGTGGGAGGAGGCTCATATGGAGCATAAACACCAGCACGGACCAGCTGGCTGAATGGCCTGTTTCTGTGCTCAACTTTATATGTAATTCTTGAACCGATGCATTCTATGTGGTGAATTCTGGGATTTCGACCCAGCGATGATACATCGCTGTCCTGCTTTTTGTTATGTCCAGAATGACTTAGATTTTATGTTCAGTAGAGAAGGAATAGTGTTTGCCATTCATCACACTGACAGCTGCCGCAGACTTTTTTGCGGGCTTTTGAGCAGCAACTTGTGACTCATAGAGATTATTTCCAGTGCAACACCCTGCACAGGGGATCTGTGGCCTGTGTGAGCAGGGCAAACAACAGCGTGTCTCATCAACCAATCAGATTGATGAATCTCACTGAGACACGCAGAGCCTAGTCCAGGAAATATGAATTGGAATAAAATAAAGGCAAAATACTGAAGATGCTGGAAATCTGAAATAAAAACAAAACGTGCTGGAAAATACTCAGCAGGTCTGGCAGTATCTGTGGAGAGAGAAGCAGAGTTAACTTTTCCCTGCCACCATCCTGCCTCCACTGAAGTTTAGTCCAGGGCGGGAAGGTCTGTGAATGACCTTCCTGCCCCGCTGCCAATTAAGGCCTTTAACTGGGTAATTAACCTCTAATGGCCTCTTCCCACCAGCCGCAATTACTTGTGCTGCCAGCAGCCCTGTCGCCGCATGGGAAGCACGGCATGAAAAACCAGTATCCCAGCTTTGGGGGTGGGGTGGGGTGCAGTGGTGGGGGGAGGGGGGGGGGTGGTTATCCCTCGTTCAAAGGCACTTAGTGCCTGAACGAGGGACCCAGCATAGGGAAGAGAGGACTCACTGAGGGTCCTGTATGGAAGGCCTGCTGCTGTCCAGTGTCTGATTGGTACTAAATTCGGCAGGCCTTCTTTTCAAGAGCTGAAACAGGGATCTCGGCGTCGGTTTTCCCCAACTTAGAGCCCCCCACCACCAGCACAAAATTCCACCCAAAGAGAGGGGAAAAAGATGCTATTTTGAGAGACAGCGAGAGAGACAGAGAGATCTAAAAGGAAAAATAACTTCCCCAGCAATAACTAGTATCTGAAGGAATGAGACTGCACACTTGTAAAAGTAATTTCAGTGCCAAGGAGGTTGTTCAGCAGTGACTATGACTTTATCACACCATTAAAAAATCACTTAAACCTGAATGTACAAGTCCTAACTTTTTCTGGTGTGTTCAATGGGTAATAGTGAGCAAGAACAGCAAGTTCACACTTTTACAGGCATTTGAATGCTGAATCTATTGACAGGGTGGTGGTATAGCACAGAAAATTCCACGTTTTCATGTTTTTCTTCATGTGTGTAGTAATATGTGGAATTTGCTCTTTGATTTACTGCATAATACCAGTGAGTGCTGTTAGTCTCACCATTATTCTCAACACAAAATCTGGACCAATAACTAAATGTGTGAGCATGACTTTACTTTGAACTCACAACTAGCGATAAGATATCTGATCTCCCTGTTCCATTTATGTTATCTCTTTATATCTGGCAAATAAAAATCTGTGTTGTAGCAGCAAGGTGTGTTTAAACACTTTGTTTCACAATAAAAAACAGATTCCTTTGGCGTTTATTGCAGATGCACTATAGTTTAAAAAAAAACACAGGACTTAAACCTTGGCTAATTTTTTTCCACGTCTGTCATCTCCTGACCAGTCTAACCAATAGCACTCAGGCAGGCACACAGAATGTGCAACATGACCCACATGAGCAGTCACCTTGGCAACAGGCACGTCTCATCAATACGAGAGGAACATGCCATAAATTGCATGGGGAGGGGTGAAATCAGATGGTAAATACACCAAAGAGAAACTCTAAAGAAGAGAAACTCACTTCTGAGTCAAAGGGTCATGGGTTCAAGTCCTACTCCAGAGACTTGAGCTGAAAATCCAGGCTGACACTCCAGTGCAGTACTGAGCGAATGCTGCACTGTCGGAGGTGCCGTCTTTCAGATGAGACATAAAACCAAAGCTCCTGTCTGCCCTCCCAGGTGGATGTAAAAGATCCCATGGCACTATTTTGAAGAGCAGAGAAGTTCTCCCCGGTGTCCTACCTGACCAATATTTATCCTGAAACAACATCACTAAAACTGATTATTCATTATCACATCTGTTTGTGGGAGCTTCCTGTGTGCAAATTGGCTGCTTCATTTCCTACATTATAACTGTGCGTACTTCAAAAAGTACTTCATTGATTGTGAAGTGCTTCGGGACATCCTGCAGTTGTGCAAGGTGCTATATAAATGCAAGTTCTTCTTAATAAATCAATGATGTTCTTGACTTTAATGTAACTCTTTATAATCTGCAGTGTCGTTGTGGATTCTTATCTCCCTGATTATGGTGTCAGCTTTAACACAGTAAACAATAGCTGGGCTCCTAGGTCCCAGTCCTGTTGGAGATAAAGGGGGTTGGGATGAATGATATATAACTTCCGGTCACACTAATGAACTGCTGGTTGGGGGAGCCAAGTGAAAGGGTTATATTGTGAGAATAGACGGTTACTGTGACTCCTGAGGGCTCAGTTTACCCTGGTAATACTTTTGTGAATAGTGTGTAGCATGATTCAAATGACATTAGACACTGTATTGGAGCCATCCTGCTATCTGGTTACTATAGTTACCGGGTATTGCTCATGTCATGGTGAGTGTGTCGTTCACATTTACTGGGCTACCTGCCTCTGATCTTATCACATTACAGAAGCAAGGACAAATGTGGCTTGTAATGATACAAGAAACTCAAGCATTCTCTGCACAACCTGTTGTTTTCTAAACCTTTTCTTGCCTCTTCTTGCTCTACGCAAATTCCCTGCCCCGTTTCCCACATTACAATGCAGTGCACTTCAAAAGTACCTCATTGGCTGCAGAGATTTGCAAAGTCCAGAGGTTGTGAAAGCTGCGATTAGAAATGCAAGTTCTTTCTCTTCTTTATAGGGAATTTTCCTACTGGAGCATGTTATTGCAGGATTTAAAGGCATGCATGAACTTAAAGGGATAGACACAGGAAAACAAATCTGCCTATGCAAAAGTCTGAAAGATTCTGACATGTACATTGTTTAGGGATGGACATAGAGGAGAGCTGGGAAAGCAGCTTAAGGCTCTTGAAAGGAGCTGGTTCGTGCAGTCAGTACAAGGTAAACCCCCAATGCATTGCTATGCCGCACCGCAAGGAGTTTAATGACCCCACCAGGGCAGGCAGGGTAAGAGGAGCCATCCCCCCCACCCCCTCCCCCATCTTTTAAGGCTGCTTGTATTAAACATGTGTGCTATTTACATGCACCTACCCTCACACAACTAATTGAGGTCTTTAAAGTTATGAAAAGGTTCATAAGGTAGATGTTTCCATTTGCAGGGGAGACCAAAACTAGGGGTCATAAAGATAAATCCAATTCAAGAGAACCTTCTTTACCCAGAGAGTGTTTAGAATGTGAAACTTGCCACCACATGGAGTGTTTGAGGTGAATGGTGTAGGGGAAGTTAGATAAACATAATAGGGAGAAAGGAGTAGAAGGTCATGCTGTTTGGGTTAGCTGAAGAGAGGCTTGTGTGGAGCATAAACACCAGCGTAGAGCAATTGCTCTGCATGACAAATTTCTGTGTGGTAAAATTCAATGTAATTTTATGTAACGTTGAGTTGCTTGAATGGTTTAGCATTAGTCCATGACACTCTCCACTGGCCTTTACACACTTATCTTTCACCTGGAAGTATTTCATCACACAGATGCTTACAAGTGCTGACTCCAGACAATGTATCCATGGAATTCATCTTAGTGCATGTCACATCATTTGACCCTTTTGAGGGTTTTTTCGTTATGGAATGGATGTTGTCCAGGACACTAGAAAAAAATCTCCTCTTCAAATTGTATCGTTCAGCTGAACAGGCTGACAGGGTTAACTTTGCAGCCTGAAGGATGACACCTCCAGTGGTACAGCACTCCCTCAGTACTGCACTAAAAAGGGAAATACAAACACTGAAAAGCCATGTTCTGTAATCGGTGAATCTTGCTTCTGACTAACACAAGATTCATGAATGTTCATTTGGGTGTAAGATAGGGGTTGTTAACTGAGAGAGTGCATTCCTGGAGGTGTCATCACATGATCTCCAACCTCCAACCACCCCGCCCCCATACTCCTGCCATTGGTCACCCAGCATGGCTATTCTCATGTCGCCCTGACTTCCCACAGCAATCAGAAAGTGAACAGACTCTTCATTATCCCATTGGATGAATCTTGACCGTCAGTCCAACAACCTTTTCTCCCTAGTTTTAGAACTAATGAACAAAAATGTTCAAAGGAATTTTTTTTAATGCCACTGTGATCTTTTTCTTGGGGTTTTTGCTGACAGCAGTATTCTGGAGATTAGTTTGGAGATTCCAGGGTAATCCTAGAGGGTTGGCCTCCCCTAGTGTATAAATTGAAAATCCGAGCTCATCCAAACAACAAATTGCTAGTGGACAGATGTTGACAGTGGTGCTAAAGAGAAACAGAGATAAGGCAAACAAAGGTTTAGAAAACAACAGGTTGTGCAGAGAATGCTTGAGTTTCCTGTATCAGTACAAGCCACATTTGTCCTTGTTTCTGGCAATACCCGGTAACTATAGTAACCAGATAGCAGGATGGCTCCAATACAGTGTTTGATGTCATTTGAATCCAGCTATTCACTATTCACGAAAGTATTACCAGGGTAAACTGAGCCCTCAGGAGTCACAGTAACCGTCTATTCTCACAATATAACCCTTTCACTTGGCTCCCCCAACCAGCAGTTCATTAGTGTGACCGGAAGTTATATATCATTCATCCCAATCCCCTTTATCTCCAACAGGACTGGGACCTAGGAGCCCAGCTATTGCTTACTGTGTTAAAGCTGACACCATAATCAGGGAGATAAGAATCCACAACGACACTGCAGATTATAAAGAGTTACATTAAAGTCAAGGTTTATTCAAAAG
Source organism: Heterodontus francisci (assembly GCF_036365525.1). NCBI lineage: Eukaryota > Metazoa > Chordata > Chondrichthyes > Heterodontiformes > Heterodontidae > Heterodontus > Heterodontus francisci. The sequence goes on from NC_090373.1 coordinate 26,309,355, forward strand.
AACTTGCATTTATACAGTGTGTTTCACAACTTCAGGGTAAGTGCTTTACAATCAATGAAGTAATTTTTAAACAAAAACAAGAAATGCTGGATTCACTCAGCAGGTCTGGCAGCATCTGTGGAAAGAGAAGCAGAGTTAACGTTTCGGGTCAGTGACCCTTCTTCGGAACGAAGAAGGGTCACTGACCCGAAGCGTTAACTCTGCTTCTCTTTCCACAGATGCTGCCAGACCTGCTGAGTGAATCCAGCATTTCTTGTTTTTGTTTCAGATTTCCAGCATCCGCAGTATTTTGCTTTTATTTAAGTAATTTTTAAAAGTGTGATCACGGTTGTAATGTACAAATTGGGGTAACAAATTTGTGCACAGCAAGGTGCCATGAACAGCAATGAATTAATGATCAGGTGATCAGTTTTGGTAATATTGTTTGAGGGATAAATATTGTCCAGGACAACAGGGAGAACTCTCATGCTCTTCTACAAAATAGTGCTGTGGAATCGTTTACATCCATCTGAGAGTTTAACGTCTCATCTGAAAGTTTAACGTCTCATCCAACAGTGCTGTGCCCCCTCAGTACTGTACTGGGAGTGTCAGTCTGAGCTCTGTACTCTGCACTGAGATTTGAACCCAAAACCTTTAGACTCAGGTGAGTGAGCAACCGACTGAACCAAGGATGCAGAGAGGTTTAGGAAGGGAAACACACACACATGCACACATTCATTGATCTGTACACTACCACTGAGTGTGTAAAGTGTGTGATTTATTGCTTTTATAATACCAGTGAGTGTGTAAGGTGTGTGTAAATCATTGATCTGTACCCTACCAGTGAGTGTGGAAGGTGTGTGAATCATTGATCTGTACACTACCAGTGATGTGTAAGGTGTGTGTGTGACTCATTGATCTGTACACTACCAGTGAGTGTATAAGGTGAGTTTGTTTCATTGATCTATACACTACCAGTGAGTGTGTAAAGTGAGTGTGATTCATTGATCTGTACATTAAGAGTGAGTATGTTAGAAGTGTGTGATCCATTGTTCTGTACAGTAGCAATGAAGGTATAAGGAGTTTTTGATTCATTGATCTGTACACTAGCAGTCTGTTTGTAATATATGTGTGATTAATTGACCTGTACATTACCAGTGAGTGTGTAAGGAACGTGTGATCCATTGATCTGTACACTAGCAGTGAGTGTGTAAGGAATGTGTGATTAATTGACCTGTACATTACCAATGAGTGTGTAAGGAATGTGTGATCCATTGATCTGTACACTAGCGGTAAGTGTGTAAGGAATGTGTGATTAATTGACCTGTACATTACCAATGAGTGTGTAAGGAATGTGTGATCCATTGATCTGTACACTAGCGGTAAGTGTGTAAGGAATGTGCGATCCATTGATCTGTACACTAGCGGTAAGTGTGTAAGGAATGTGTGATCCATTGATCTGTACACTAGCGGTAAGTGTGTAAGGAATGTGTGATCCATTGATCTGTACACTAGCGGTAAGTGTGTAAGGAATGTGTGATTAATTGACCTGTACATTACCAATGAGTGTGTAAGGAATGTGTGATCCATTGATCTGTACACTAGCGGTAAGTGTGTAAGGAATGTGTGATCCATTGATCTGTACACTAGCGGTAAGTGTGTAAGGAATGTGTGATCCATTGATCTGTACACTAGCGGTAAGTGTGTAAGGAATGTGTGATTCATTTCATTTCCCAATTCTTTTGATGTTGCATTATTTGCAAATGTCTGACAGTTGTTAAAAAGGCTTGAAAGACTTGCTTTTATAATAATGCTTTTGCTGACCTCAGGATGTCCCAAATGAAGTCCTTTTTTTAAGTGTTGTCATCTTTGTAATGTAGGAAATGCAGCAACCAATTCGTGCACAGCAAGCTCCCACAAACAATAATGTGATAGTGAATAGACAATCAGTTTTAACACTGACCTGAAACGTTAACTCTGCTTCTCTCTCCACAGATGCTGCCAGACCTGCTGAGTATTTCCAGCATTTCTTGTTTTTATTTCAGTTTTAACAATGTTGGTTCTGGGATAAATATTGACCAGAATACTAGGGATGACCCTCCAACTCTTCTACTTGTGTTGTGGGATCTTTTACTTCCGCCTAGAGGGCAGATGGGCCTTAGTTTAACGTCTCACCTCAAAGATGGACCATCTGTTAGCTGGGATTTAATAGTCATTGTAAAAGTGGTTCTATTGACTGTTCAATCAGCCCCTCATTGCTCCCTGTGACCCTTTTCAAAGAAAACCAGCGGTGTTCTCCCTGGTGTCCTGTCCAATATGTATCCACAATCATAAGAAAAACAACAATTTGCAATTATATAGCACGTTTAATGTAATAAAATGTACCAAGGTGCTTCACAGAGGCATTGTAAAACAAAATTTGACACCGAGCCACATAAGTAGATAATAGGTTGGATGATAATAGCTCTGGTCTTCCCGATATTTAATTGGAGGAAATTTCTGCTCATCCAGTACTGGATGTTGGATAAGCAGTCTGATAATTTAGAGACAGTGAAGGAGATGAGAGAGATGGTGGTGAGGTAGAGCTGAGTGTCGTCAGCGTACATGTGAAAACTAACACTGTACTTTTGGATGATGTCGTCGAGGGGCAACCTGCAGACGATAAATAGGGAGGCCAAGGATAGATCCTTGGGGGACACCAGAAGTAACAGTGCTGGAGCAGGAAGAGAAGCGATTGCAAGTGATTCTCTAGCTACAATTAGATAAGGATGGAACCAGGTGAGAGCAGTCCCACCCAGCTGGACAACAGTGGAGAGGCGTTGGAGGAGCAGGATGTAGTCAATCATGTCAAAGGCTGCAGTCTGGTCAAGAAGGATAAGGAGGGAAAGTTTACCTTTGTCACAGTCACATAGGATGTCATTTGAGACATTGATAAGAACTGATTCGGTACTGTGGCAGGAGCGGAAACCTGATTGGAGGGATTCAAACATGGAGTTCTGGGAAAAATGGGAGGCAACAACACGTTCAAGGACTTTGGAGAGGAAAAGGAGGTTGGAGATGAGATGGTAGTTTGCAAGTCACGTGGGTCAACGATTTTTTAAGGAAAGGGTTAATGAAAATTTTGAAGGAGAAGGGGACAAAATCTGAGAGAGAACCGTTAACAATATCGGCAAACATTGGGACCAGAAGGGAAAGTTGGGTGGTCAGCAGTTTAGTGGGAATAGAATCGAGGGAGAAGAACGTGGGTCTGATGGACAAGGTGAGGTTGGAGAGGGTAAGAGTGGAGATAGGAGAGAAACTAGACAAAAGATGCGAGTTCAGGGCTAGGACGGAGGGACCATGAGAGCAAGTTTGGCCGGATGGTCTTGTAGAAGAGAGGGACACGGCAGAGGCAGCTGATTGGATGGTCTCGGTCTTAGGGACAAAGAAGTCCATGAACTCTTCACACATATTGTTGGATGTGAGGGTGGAGGGGACAGGGAGAGGGGTTTAAGAAGATGGTTTGCAGTAGAGAAAAGAAGCCAGGGTTTATCTTTGCATTCCTGGATGATCCTGGAATAGTGAGCAGTTTTAACAGACGAGAGCAGGACCTGATAGTGTTTTATGTGGTTCAGCCAGATCTGGTGGTGAATGGCTAAACCAGTTGTCTGCCATATCCATTTATGTTTGTATCCCTTGGAGTTAAGGGAGCGGAGATGAGGACCGAACTGGGGAAATGGCCAGGGTGAGAGAGAGCAATGATTTTAATGAGGACAAAGGCATCAAAGACGAGGGTGAGGGTGTGTTTGAACAGATTGGAAGCTGCAGAAATGTCGTGGTGAATGGAGGGCCAGAGGCTAAACACAGTTGATGTGCTTATTTACCTTATTGATGATTGTGGGAGCTTGCTGTGTGCAATTTGGCTGCTGCATTTCCTACATTATATAAATGCTTGCACTTCATAAAGGACTTCAGTGACTGCAAAGCACCTTTATACATCCTGAGGTGGTGAAAATGGCTATATAAATACAAGCCTTTTTTATTATCATTCTGATACAGACTCCACATAAAATCGTGTTCAAACAGACAGCTACAGCCATTTTCATGCTAAGTGCTACTCTTTATACTGCTCTTGAACTTTTTACAGTCTATACTTTGGACTTCTCTCACAGTGCTTGAAATCATTCACAGCAATTTAAACAAGAAAAGCACAAGGCAGAAACTGTAAAGGCTGATGCAAATAGTTGCTGAGGCTCAGAGATGCAGCACATTTTCTTTGTACTAACTGATTTGCAATAGTCTGTTCTTCCATTAAACACATTTTCATACCCCAGATATCCATTTTCCTCAATCTGTCCTAGATCATCTGCATGTCCCCTCTAAAATGAGTACTTTGTGTACACTCATGAATATGCAAATATGTTAATTGTGAAATAGATAGTTTACTTGCTCCCAATAACATGAGAAACATTCGAACTGACTGCTTCCATTTCACAGCCTCAAGCTTGAAATACATTCATGTATCATTGTGCAAGATCCCAATAATTCACTACTGAAGAGGTCTCAAGACTGTGTACACATTGTTCACACAACAACAACTTGCATTTATATAGCGCCTTTAAGGTAGTAAATTGTTCCAAGGCACTTAACAAAAGCATTATTGAACAAAATTTGAACTTGAGTCACATAAGGAGACGTTAGGAAAAGTGACCAAAAGCTTTGTTAAAGAGGTAAGTTTTAAGGAGTGTCTCAATGGAGGAGACACGTACAGAGGTGGAGAGGTTTAGGGAGGGAATTCCAGAGCTTAGGGCCTTGGCAACTGCACAATGATGAAAATCGGGAATATACAAGAGACTAGAGGAAGGCAGAGCAGAGATCTTGGAGGTTGGTAGTAGAGTTTACAGAGATAGGGGGGGATACCTGAGTTAAACTTGGGCCTGTCAGCTGATTAGAATCCAGGACCAGCATGTTCCTGTGAGGAAGAAAGACAAGTTTGGCAAGTTTCGGGAAGCTTGGATAACACAGGATATTGTGAGCCTAGTCAAAAAGAAAAAGGAAGCATTTGTAAGGGCTGGAAGGCTAGGAACAGATGAAGCACTTGAGGAATATAAAGACAGTAGGAAGGAACTTAAGCAAGGAGTTAGGAGGGCTAAAAGGGGTCATGAAAAGTCATTGGCAAACAGGATTAAGGAAAATCCCAAGGCTTTTTATACATATATAAAGAGCAAGAGGGTAACCAGGGAAAGGGTTGGCCCACTCAAGAACAGAGATGGGAATCTATCTGTGGAGCCAGAGGAAATAGGCGAGGTGCTAAATGAGTACTTTGCATCAGTATTCACCAAAGAGAAGGACTTGGTGGATGATGAGCCTAGGGAAGGGAGTGCAGATAGTCTCAGTCATCTCATTATCAAAAAGGAGGAGGTGTTGGGTGTCTTGCAAAGCATTAAGGTAGATAAGTCCCCAGAGCCTGATGGGATCTACCCTAGAATACTGAGGGAGGCAAGGGAAGAAATTGCTGGGGCCTTGACAGAAATCTTTGCATCCTCATTGGCTATAGGTGAGGTCCCAGAGGACTGGAGAATAGCCAATGTTGTGCCTTTGTTTAAGAAGGGTGGCAAGGATAATCCAGGAAATTATAGGCCGGTGAGCCTTACGTCAGTGGTAGGGAAACTATTAGAGAGGATTATTCAGGACAGGATTTACTCCCATTTGGAAACAAACGAACTTATCAGTGAGAGACAGCATGGTTTTGTGAAGGGGAGTTCATGTCTCACTAACTTGATTGAGTTTTTTGAGGAAGTGACGAAGATGATTGATGAAGGAAGTGCAGCGGATGTTATCTACATGGACTTTAGTAAAGCCTTTGACAAAGTCCCGCATGGCAGACTGGTACAAAAGGTGAAGTCACACGGGATCAGAGGTGAGCTGGCAAGATGGATACAGAACTGGCTCGGTCATAGAAGACAGAAGGTATCAGTGGATGGGTGTTTTTCTGAATGGAGGGATGTGACTAGTGGTGTTCCGCAGGGATCAGTGCTGGGACCTTTGCTGTTTGTAGTATATATAAATGATTTGGACGGAAATGTAGCTGGTCTGAGTAGTAAGTTTGCGGACGACACAAAGGTTGGTGGAGTTGCGGATAATGATGAGGATTGTCAGAGGATACAGCAGGATATAGATCGGTTGGAGACTTGGGCGGAGAAATGGCAGATGGAGTTTAATCCGGACAAATGTGAGGTAATGCATTTTGGAAGGTCTAATGCAGGTGGGAGGTATACAGTAAATGGCAGAACCCTTAGGAGTATTGACAGGCAGAGAGATCTGGCCGTACAAGTCCACAGGTCACTGAAAGTGGCAACGCAGGTGGATAAGGTAGTCAAGAAGGCATATGGCATGCTTGCCTTCATCGGTCGGGGCATAGAGTATAAAAATTGGCAAGTCATGTTGCAGCTGTACAGAACCTTAGTTAGGCCACACTTAGAATATTGCGTGCAATTCTGGTCACCACACTACCAGAAGGACGTGGAGGCTTTGGAAAGGGTACAGAAGAGGTTTACCAGGATGTTGCCTGGTCTGGAGGGCATTAGCTATGAGGAGAGGTTGGAAAAACTCAGATTGTTTACACTGGAACGACGGAGGTGGAGGGGCGACATGATAGAGGTTTACAAAGTTATGAGCGGCATGGACAGAGTGGATAGTCAGAAGCTTTTTCCCAGGGTGGAAGAGTCAGTTACTAGGGGACATAGGTTTAAGGTGCGAGGGGCAAAGTTTAGAGGGGATGTGCAAGGCAAGTTTTTTACACAGAGGGTGGTGAGTGCCTGGAACTTGCTGCCAGGGGAGGTGGTGGAAGCAGATACGATAGCAACGTTTAAGAGACATCTTGACAAATACATGAATAGGATGGGAATAGAGGGATCCGGTCACCGGAAGTGCAGAAGGTGTTAGTTTAGGCAGGCATCAAGATCGGCGCAGGCTTGGAGGGCCGAATGTCCTGTTCCTGTGCTGTACTGTTCTTTGTTCTTTGTTCTGTGCACTTCATTATGCTGTGGCTTTTGGGAGGGAAATAATTTAAAAGAATAGCTGAATCTCAATCTGTCATTTCCATCAAGAAAGAATGAGTGAATTTGCTTTGATCTAATATCCTTCATATCCCCTCACAGCCGATTATCGACCCTACAATGTTACACCTTTGTTCAAAAAAGGGTGTAAGGATAAGCCCAGCAACTATAGGTCAGTCGGTTTAACCTTGGTGTTGGGAACGCTTTAGAAATAATAGCTGGGACAAATTTAACAGTCACTGGGACAAGTGTGGATCAATTCAGGAAAACCAGCTTGGATTTGTTAAAGGCAAATTGTATTTAGCTAACTTGATTGAGTTTTTTGATGAGGTAACAGAGAGGTTTGATGAGGATAATGCGGTTGATAAGATGTTTGATAAAATGCCACATAACAGGCTTGCTAGCAAAGTCAAAGCCCATGGAATAAAAGGGACAGTGGCAGCATGGATATGAAATTGGCTGAGTGACAGGAAACAGAGATTAGTGGTGAACGGTTGTTTCACAGTGGAAGACGGTATATAGTAGGGCTCCCTGAGGTTGGTATTTCTTGATCTGTATTAATGACGTAGACGTGGGTGTGCACGGCACAATTTCAAAATTTGCAGATGACATAAACTGTGAGGAGGATAGTGATAAACTTCAAGAGGACATGGGCTGGTGGAATGGGTGAACAAGTGGCAGATAAATTTGATGCAAAGAAGTGTGAAGTGATTCATTTTGGTCGGAAGAATGAGGAAAGGTAATATAAAATAAAGGGTACAGTTCTAAAGGAGGTGCAGGAGCGAGGGATCAGGGCAGTGACTGCACTTCAAAAGTACTTCATTCATAGACTGGAATCATAGAATAGTTACAGCACAAAAAAGGCCATTTGGCCCATCAAATTCACGTCAGCTTTCTGCAAGACCAACTCAGCTAGTCCCACTCCTCTGCCCTTTCCCCACAGCTGTGCAAATTTCTAATTTCTTTCTTGCTTGAGAAAGCAGTTTTTTCTTTTGTTCTTGAGAAAGCGGTTAATAAAGCATACAAGATCCTGGACTTTCATGATTAGGGGCATGGAGTAACAAAGCAAGGTGAACCTTTATAAAACACTGGTGTGGCCTCAACTGGAGTATTGTGTCCAGTTCTGGGCACTGCACTTTAAGAAGGATGTGAAGGCATCGGAGAAGGTACACAGACGATTGACGAGAATGGTTCAGTTATGTGGATAGATTGGAGAAGCTGGGGCTATTTACTTTAGAGGAGATCAGGTTGAGTGCAAAGTTGATAGAGGTGTTCAAAATCATGAGGGGTCTGGACAGAGCAGAGAGGGAGAAACTGATTCCATTGGCGGAAAGATCCAGAACCAGAGGATACGGATTTAAGGTGATTGGCAAAAGAAGCAATGGGGACATGAGGAACAACCTTTTTTACACAGCGAGTGGTTCGGATCTGGAATGCAGTGTCTGAGAGTGTGGTGGAGGCAGATTCAATCAAGGCCTTCAAAAGAGAATTGGATTAGTGCCTGAAAATTAGAAATTTGTAGGGCTTTGGGGAAAGGACTGGGGAGTGGGATGAGCTGAGATGTTGTTGCAGAGAGCTGGGGCAAATTTGATGGACTGAATGGCCTCATCCTGTGCTGTAACCATTCTATGATTCTGTTCTATGAATGAAGTAGTTTTGAAGTGTAGTCACTGTTGTAATGTATGAAATGTGGCAGCTAATTTGCACACAGCAAGCTCCCACAAATAGCAATCTGATAATCACCCGATAAACTGTTTTAGTGATGTTGGTTGAGGGATAAATATTGGCCAGGAGACTGGGGAGAACTCCCCTGCTGCTCTTCGAAATAGTGCCGTGGGATCTTTTACATCCACCTGAGAGGGCAGACGTTTAATATTTCGTCGGAAAGATGGCACCTCTGACAGTACAGCACTCTCTCAGTACTGCACTGGGAGTGCCAGCCTGGATTATGGGCTTTAGTCTCTGTGCCAATTGTGTCCATTGGAGTAAAGTACAACACTACAATTCGATCACTGGTGATTTATTGGTTTGATGAAGGGGGTGGGTATAGACTTGGTGCAGCATGAATGCTAGTTGGGCCAAATGGCCTGTTTCTGCGCTGTAGAGTTGATGTAACTCAATGTAACTGCAACGTAGTTCTGTCTTTACCTTGTTACAGATTCTGCAAAGCTTCCCCTCATTTTTCTCCTGTGATAAATCTCAATAGGGGAGGAAACCTGCCATCATTACCCGCTCTGGGTCTCCAGTTCCCCCACCAACATGGTTTACTCGTAACTACTCCCTGAAGTGGCCTAGTGGGCCACTCAGTTGTATCAAACTGCTCTGCGTGATTACATAGAATTACATAGCTAATATCTCCTTTTGTGGCTCGGTGTCATATTTTGTTTTATAATGCTTCTGTGAAGCACCTTGGTACATTTTATTACATTAAAGGCGCCATACAAATATAAATTGTTGTTCTTTACAGCACAGAATCAGGCCAGTCGGCTTATCTGGTCTTTGGCGATGTTTATTCTCCATGTGAGCCTTCTTCCACCCTGCTTCATCTCACCGAATCAGCATATCCTTGTATTCCTCTCTGCCTCATGTGTTTATCTAGTATCCTCTTAAATGCATCTATGTTATTTGCCTCAACTACTCCTTGTGGTAGTGAGTTCCACATTCTAACCACTCGCTGGGTAATGAACTTTCCCTTGAATTCCCTATTGGATTTATTAACGACTATCTTATAATTATGGCCCCTAGTTTTGGTCTCCCCCACACTTGGAAATATCTTCTCTATGCCTACCCTATCAAACTCTTTAGTAATTTTAAAGAAATTTCAAGCTCATCCTTCAGTCTTCTCTTTTTTTAGAGGAAAAAACCTCAGCCTGTTCAATCTTGATTGCTAAGTGTAAACTCTCAGTTCTGGCATCAGCTTTGTAAATCTTTTTTGCACCTTCTCCAGTGCCTCTTATCCTTTTTATAATACACAGACCAGAACTGTTCACAATACTCCAAGTGTGGTCCGACCAAGGTTCTACACAAGTTTAACATAACTTCTCTGCTTTTCAATTATATTCCTCTTCAAATGAACCCCAGTGCTTTGTTTGCATTTTTGTGACCTTATTAACCTGCATCAGCACATTGGGTGATTTCTGTATCTGTACCTGCAGATTCTCTACACCATTCAGACGCTTATTAACCAAGCCTCTAACATATCTATATTGAAATTAATTTGCCAATTATATGCCCATTTTGCAGGCTTATTAATGTCGTCATGCATTTATTAAGATGAGACCTCTACTCGGATAGCTCTCAGCCTTATCTCTTCCAGAGAATGAGCCCCAACCAAAGGAGGCCAAACACTATGGCTCCTTCTGGCTCCAGAGCAATGGTTAATAAAATATTCTTTTGGTACAGACTTACTGGCAGTTGAAGATTCCTGAAGGAACAGGCATCATTCCTGTTCGATTCCTCGTTAATCTGTTTCCCATAAGGACGGCCGGAAAAGGTGTCAGGCTCCTCATTTACAAATGGAAGGGGCCTAACAAATGTTTTAGGCGGCCGCCGGGGATGCCTGACAAATGACCTGACCCAATATCAGGTCAATGGGTTTCAGGTGTCCTTTGAGTGCGGGGCATTGGCCCCCGAAATTGGCCCCTGTTTTGCCCTGCTTTACGCCCATAAGATGGTCTTTCCGTGTCGTGCTGACCAGGAATGTTGGATCCACGTTCGATCTCCGGCCTATACTGAACTCGCCAGGAGGGTAGAATCCATCACCATGCTGTCTATTTCCATCTCCGTAACATCGCCTGTCTCCAACCCGCCTCCAATCATCTGCTGTCAATACCTTCATCCAGGCCTTTGTTATCTTTAGTCTCAACTATTCCAATGCTCTCCTGACCGGCTTCCCGCCTTCCATCCTCCATAAACTGGAACTCATTCAAAACTCTGCCGCCTGCATCCTAACTCGCACCAAGTCCCAGTCACCCGTCACCCCCTGTCCTCGCTGACCTACACTGGCTCCTGGTCTGGTAGTGCCTCCAATTTAACATTCTCGTCCTTGTTTGCAAATCACCCTCCCTATCTCTGTTAAAATATTGTGATTGAGTAAACTGATCCAATCCATATTTACCCTTACTGAGGCAGGATGCTGAGGCTAACTTGCCCTAAGTGCTGCTGTGACCCCAGTTAAGGTGAGCACACTCAGTTGATCCGCCCCAGTCACGTTTAGTGTGACACCATGTGGACAGTAATGGACAGGGGTGCGTGGTGCTGGGCTCAAAGGCCACATTTTTAGCATTCAGTGGAGACCCGGTTACAATGACCGTGCCCTGTAGTGTACTGCCTGCAGAATGACTGTGGATTCACCGGAGGCTTATGTCGTCCCTATTTCATACTGAGCTGACCTTTCCAATGAAGTGACTCTCTGGATGGGCGAGGAAGGGCGGGAGCTCAGTGCAAGCTGACTGTGCAAGGTCTCCAGTGATAAGAACACTTGCGCTTTAGCTTATCAATGCTGCCATTTCTTCTGGCAAAAGGAAAAGGAATCTGCTCAAACTGTTGCTCAACCAACTCTGAGAAGCAGTTAATGTCTGATTTAATCGGTGTCCCACAGATCAGAGTTTCCTGATTTACAACAGGGCTTTTGGAGTGCCGACAATAAAAGGAGGCCCTGATGAAAGTCACAAGCCTTTGTTTCCCCTTCCTTTGAGTGAATAGAGGATGTTGTGTGTTCAAAATTAACAGCAGTAAGCTGTCAGAATCTTCTCTTCCTGTATTGATTTTTTTCAATGCAGAACAGAGGAACATTGAAGTGCGCTATTCAGCCACTCAGACCTGTGCTTATCCCTTCTCCTTGTGCCCTCACTCCAGTTCTGGGAACTGAGTCTGAGGGCAACAGTTGTCAGCTTCCTCAAGTGCCTGATGTTTGTTTCGGTAGATGGCTAGGGTATTCAACCTTGGGATGCACTGTGGGCAATCCCAGTTTCACACTGCCCTCCCCCCATTGGCCAGCCCTCCTAACTGGCATTGCCAAATGACAAACTGTGACCTTCCTGAGCCCCAGGACGCTGCAGCTAGCTACAGCCTTCAATGGAACAACAACTTGCACTCACATAGCACCTTTAACACAGTAAAACATCCCACCACACTTCACAGAAGCGTTATCAAAAGAAAATTGACACCAAGTCAAATAAGAACATATTTGGATAGGTGACCAAAAGCTTTGTCAAAGAGGTAGGTTATAAGGAGCCTCTTAAAGGAAGAGAGAGAGGAACCGAGGATTAGGGAGCGTGGATCAGGGAGCAAGATCCAGAGCTTTAGGGCCTGAGCAACTGAAGGCAAAGCTGCCAACAGTGAAGCTGTCAAAATTGGGGATGCAAAATAGGACAGAATTGGTGGAACGCAGAGATATTGGAGGAGGTTACAGAGAGAGGGAGGGTTGTAGGGCTGGAGGAGGTTACAGAGAGAGGGAGGGCTGTAGGGCTGGAGGAGGTTACAGAGAGAGGGAGGGCTGTGGGGCTGGAGGAGGTTACAGAGAGAGGGAGGGCTGTAGGGCTGGAGGAGGTTACAGAGAGAGGGAGGGCTGTAGGGCTGGAGGAGGTTACAGAGAGAGGGAGGGCTGTAGGGCTGGAGGAGATTACAGAGATAGGGAGGGGTGTAGGGCTGGAGGAGGTTACAGAGAGAGGGAGGGCTGTAGGGCTGGAGGAGGTTACAGAGAGAGGGAGGGCTGTAGGGCTGGAGGAGGTTACAGAGAGAAGGAGGGCTGTAGGGCTGGAGGAGGTTACAGAGAGAGGGAGAGTTGTAGGACTGGAGGAGGTTACAGAGGGAGGGAGGGTTGCAGGACTGGAGGAGGTTACAGAGAGAGGAAGGGTTGTAGGGCTGGATGGGGTTACAGAGGGAGAGAGGGTTGTAGGGCTGGAGGGGGTTACAGAGGGAGAGAGGGTTGCAGGGCTGCAAGAGGTTACAGAGAGAGAGGGTTGTAGGGCTGGAGTAGGTTACAGAGATAGGGAGGGTTGTAGGGCTGGATGAGCTTACAGATAGACGGACAACACAAAGCCATTTTCTGGGGGTTTGCATGGCTGTTTGGCTATTTTGCTCGATGATGAAGGGGAAGATTCCTACTTGTGTTTGGTATACACTCGCTGTGGCTTCTCCCTGTTGACAGCTTCATATAAAGCCTCATCGTGCCATCATCAAGATTCGACCATCTGATCAAAAAGCATGTAGTAGTGGTACAGGGTTTTACATTGTGAAGATATCCCTGGTGCTTATCTCAGTTGTAAGTGATGTGAATTGGATTGTGCCAATGGATGGGCAATTCAGAGATGGAGTAAGCGCTGGAACTATTTTGCATCTGATTGCAACCTTCCTCCTAGAGAAGGGATGGGCTTCACCCCAACACAATGTCACTCACACTCAGTCCCACACCTCCAGACTCCAAGAGCAACATCAGCCAGCTGGCTGTCTGCAAAGCCCTGCACTCTCAATAAAACCTCTCTGTTCAGTTTACATGAAATACACAAATAATAATGAACCCCCTCCTAGGTCCCTTAACTGAATGGTTATTAACTATTTCAAGGCAGACACCTCCAGCATTGCAGCACTCCCTCAGCCTATGCTCTGTGTCCAGGGCTCTTGGGTGGGACTTGAAACCACAACCTTCTGTCTGAATCATAGCAAGTTTACGGCACAGAAAGAGGCCACTTGACAGTGCTACCCACTGAGCCGTACTGACAAGCTGGGAATTAGTCCAACACAGGCCAAGCCTTCTCAAAGCCCAGTCGAGTCGAGTGGCTGTTTCAATTGTGTAGGTCAGGCAGCATTTGTGGAGAGAAAGAAACTGTAATTGGTTGCAGCAGATTTCCACTTACACCTCCTCGAGACCTATCTTTTGCTTCTTGTCCCATTACCATCTCCTTTTGCCTTGCACCATCATCGCTTTCATCATTTAATCTCTCCAGTCTTCCACCCTATCACAGACCTTCCCTTTTGTTCTTTCCTCCCCTCCTCCTTTCCCTGCCTCTGTACTTGCTTAAAACCTATTACATCTCTAACTTTTTCCAGTTCTGTTGAAAGCCTGAAACGTTAACTCTGCTTCTCTCTCCACACATGCTGCCTGACCTGCTGAGTATTTCCAGCATTTCTGACAGCACAATGTTAAAGCATTCTGAGGGCCTGTTCCATTCTGAGCTCTCCCTCACAGTCTCTGCTATTTCCGTATCTGTCCCATTCACACACACACGCACAGATGGTTGGTTGACATCCTTCCATCTACAAAAGATGATGGACCTACAGCAAACAATCCATTGAGGTGTGGTGTCTTCTCTTGGTGCACCTTTGCTGATGGCTGTGAAGGCCAATCCTTGAGAGGCAGATTCTGCCATAAGTGCTGCACGTGAAGCTGCCAAGTGACACTGTGAGTTGTTGTTTTTGATGTTGGCGCCTGTTGCCAAGCTGCTGTAGCCACTGGACTGGTCGCCTGGCCCCAGCTACCTCACCATACAGAAGGTCCTTGGCTAAGTGACTGTCTTCCATCCTGCGGACATGTCCAGTCCACCGAAGACGCCTCTGTTTTTGATTAGTGACAATACACTTAGGAGCTCTGCCTTTGAGAGGACTGCCGCATTTGTGATTTTGTCCTGCCAGGATATACCCATAATGCACTGCAGACAGTGAGGATGGAAATTATTGAGCTGCTTTTCCTGGTAACTGTAAGTCACCCATGTTTCACAGCCATAGAGCAAGGTGCTGAGAACACAGACATTATAAACTATCAGCTTGGTTCTAGTGTCAGCTTGGTGTTATCCCATGTGCATTTCACAAATTTGCCAAAGGCGGTAGCTGCTTTCCATGTGTGTAGGGAACTCTGCATCAAGGGACAGATTGTCAGTCACCATGGACCCAAGGTAGTAAAATTTACTAACCACTTCCAGTGGGGTGTTAGTGTGATCGGGCGGAGATACAACACCTTGCCCCATGACCACATTTTTCTTGATGCTTATTGTCAGGGAGAACAAGTTACAGGCATGGGAGAGGTAGTTCATGAGTCTTTGTAGCTGAGTTTCCGTGTGAGCGACTAGTGCACGGCCATCAACGTAGAATTCTCTAATCAGGCCGTGATGCCTCTTCGCTTTCAACCTTGATAGATTGGAGAGCTTGCCAGCTCACCTAGTGTGCATCTGTAGGGAAGGCGAAGGTCAGGACCATGAAGATGATGCCAACAGAGTGGGGGCTTGGGCACAACCCTGTTTTACTGCATTCTTCACTCTGAAACTGTACAGTGCAGTACATGTTGTCATGGAAGGAGCGGATGAGACTGAGGAGCTTTGGTGGACAGCCAATTATCCCAAAATCTTGTAGAGCCCTGCTCTGCTGCTGATGTCATGCCTTTAGTGAGATCTGTGAAAGTAAGGTAAAGGGGGTATACTCTGTTCCCTACACTTGTTGCTGGCTTATGAAGAAGATCATATCCACAGTAGATCTGCTGGCACAGAAACCGCACTGTGCTTCTGGGTACACTCAGTCTGAAAATAAAAGCATTCTGAGGGCCTTGTTCCATTCTGAGCTCTCCCTCACAGTCTCTGCTACTGTCGTGTCTGTCCCATTCTCTCACACACACTCACACGCAGATACAAAAATAACATTCTCAGTATGATACATAATATTGGCAGTAATTGTAACTGTGATTTGTGCCTTTTGTGTGGTGATGACTCGGTGAAAAGAGAACTGTTTTGCACCTAATCAGGTTCGGAATCAAACAACTTAACTCTAAAGGAGTAAATTTCTTACAGATGCAGGAAATGTACCAAAGTTTCTTTTCTCTGATTGGCACTGACCTCTCCCCATCAAAGGATTGTATGGGAAAGGAACCCACCTTCCTTAAACCCAGGGCCTACAGCCAAGGTCAGGTATCATGTCATCCAGGTGTCAGTCTTCGCTCTGTGGGTAGCACTGTTACCTGAGTCAGTGATATCAATTCAGAGATTTGATTATATAATCCAGTGCAGTACTGAGGGACTGCTGAACTATCAGAGGTGCTGTTTTCAGATGAGACCCCGTCTGCCCTCTCAGGTGGATGTAAAAGATTCCATGGCACTATTTTAAAGAAGAGCAGGGAAGTTATCCCCAGTGTTCTGACCAATATTTATCCCTCAACTAATGTCACTAAAACAGATTATCGGCTCATTATCACATTGCTGTTTGCGGGATCTTGCTGTGCACAAATTGGCTGCTACATTTCCTAAATTACAACAGAGACTAAATTTCAAAAGTAATTCATTGGCTGTAAAGCGCTTTGCGGCATACTGAGGTCGTGAAAGGTGCTATAGAAATGCTAGTCCTTCCTTTTTTTAAAAACTTAGTACAAATGTATAAAATTAGCAAAGGCACAGAATGTACTCTGGGTGGGGTACTTCAATGTCCATCACCTAGAGTCACTTGGTAACACCACTGCTGACCGAGCTGGCCGAGTCCTAAAGGACATAGCTGCTCGACTAGGTCTGCGGTAGGTGATGAGGGAACCAACAAGACGGAAAAACCTACTTGACCTCGTCCTCACCAATCTGTCTGTCCATGACAGTATTGGTAGGAGTGACCACTGCACAGCCTTGTGGAGATGAAGTCCCGTCTTCACATTGAGGATACCCACCATCGTATTGTGTGGCACTATCACCGTGCTATAACAGATTTAACAACGCAAAACTGGGCATCCATGAGGTGCTGGGGACCGTCAGCAGCAGCAGAATTGTATTCAACCACAATCTGTAACCTCATGTCCTGGCATATCCCCCACTCTAACATTACCATTAAGCCAAGGGACCAACTGTAGTTCAGTGAGGAGTGTAGGAGAACATGCCAGGAGCAGCACCAGGTATAGCTAAAAATGAGGTACCAATCTGGTGAAGCTACAATATAGGACTGCTTACATGCTAAACAGCAGAAGTAGCATGCAATAGACAGAGATAAGCAATCCCAAAACCAACGGATCAGATCAAAGTTCTGCAGTCCTGCCGCACCCTGTTGTAAACGGTGGTAGACAATTACACAACTAACAGGAGAGGAGGCTCCACAAATATCCCCATCCTCAATGATGGGGGAGCCCAGCACATCAGTGCGAAAGAAAAGGCTGAAGCATTTGCAACAATCTTCAGCCAAAAGTGCCGAGTGGATGATTCACTCTGCGTGATATCAAGAAATGGCTGAAGGCACTGGATACTGCAAAGACTATGAGCCCTGACAACATTCCAATGATAGTACTGAAAACTTGTGCTCTAGAACTAGCCGTGCCCCTAGCCAAGCTGTTCCAGTACAGCCAGAATACTGGCATTTACCTGGCATTGTGGAAAATTGCCCAGGTCTGTCCTGTGTACAAGAAGCAGAACAAATCCAATCTGGCCAATTACTATCAGTCTACTCTCAATCATCAAAATGATGGAAGGTGTCGTCAACAGTGTTATCAAGCTGCACTTACACAGCAATAACCTGCTCACTAATACTCAGTTTGGTTTCCACCAGGGTTACTTGGCTCCAGACCTCATTACAGCCTTGGTCCAAACATAGACAAAAGGGCTGAATTCCAGAGGTGATGTGAGAGTGACTGCCCTTGACATCAAGGAGCCTTAGTACAATTGAAGTTGACTGGGATCGGGGGAAAAGTCTCTGCTGGTTGGAGTCATACTTAGCACAAAGGAAGATGGTTGTGTTTGTTGGAGGTCAACCATTGCAGCTCCAGGACATCACTGCAGGGGTTTCCTCAAGGTAGTGTCCTAGGCCCAACCATGTTCAACTGCTTCATCAATGACCTTCCCTTCATCATAAGGTCAGAAGTGGGGATGTTCACTGATGATTGCACAATGTTCAGTCCCTCCACAACTCCTCAGATTCTGAAGCAGTCTGTGCCTGCAAGCAGCAACACTGAGACTTGGGCTGATAAGTGGCAAGTAACATTGGTGCCACACAAGTACCAGGCAATGACCATCTCCAATAAGAGAGCATCTAACCATCTCCCTTTGACATTCAACGCATTACCATCACTGAAATCCTGATTGACCAGAAACTTAACTCCAACATGCATATAAATACTGAGCACGTCAGAGGCTGGGAATTCTGCGGTGAGTAACTCACCTCCTGACTCCCCAAAGCCTGTCCATCATTTACAAGGCACAAGTCAGGAGTGTGTTGGAATATTCTCCACTTGCCTGGATGAGTGTAGTTGAAGAAGGCTACTCATCACCACCTTCTCAAGGGTAATTAGGATGGGCAATAAATGCTTGCCTAGCCAGCAATGCTCACATCCCATGAACGAATTAAAAAAGCGGACAGCTACTGACAGGGATCTGATTGGAGGATTAGGCAAATGTCCTGATACTGTCGTGAATACCTGAATTTCTAGAGACAAAAGACCCAGTTGTGGTCACTAATCAGCAGTGAGACGGGACGTGACTTTCAATAAGTCGTTTATGCAGTGGGAAATGAGAGTGGGATTGTTCCTGTTTATTACTATAACAGGGATGCCACATATTTATAGAGCACCTTTAAAGTGGAAAAATATCCCAACGTGCTTCATAGAGGGAGTCACTTAACTGTGGCTTAGTGGGTAACACTAAAGCTTCTGACTCAGAGGGTTGTAGGTTCAAATCTCACACAAGAGGCTGTAGTCCAGCCTAACACACCTAGTGTACGGAGGGAGTGCTGTACTGTCAGAGGTGCCATCTTTCAGATGAGACATTAATCTGAACCTCTGCCTGCTCTCTCAGGTGGGTGTAAAAGATCCCTTTTCTATTTTGTTGAAGGGCAGGAGAGTTCTCCCAGGTGTCCTTGCCAACATTTATCCCTCAATGAACATTGTTAAAACAGATTATCCGGTTGCTGCGACATTGCTGTTTGTGGGAGCTTCCTGTGCAGAAATGGTCTGCTGCATTTCCCACATTACAACAGTGAGTATAAAGCACTATGGGACATCCCGAGGTGGTGAAATGTGCTGTAGAAATGCAAGTTCTTTCTTTTGTAGCTGAGGGACCCAAAAGCTTGGTCAAAGAGAGGAGTTTCTTAAAAGTAGAGAGAGAGGTAGACAGGCCAAGAGGATTAGAAAGGGAGTTTCAGAGTAACACTGAGATAGCTAAAAGCCATTGATGTACAGGAGGCTGGAATCAGAGGACTGCAGAATTCAAGGATCAAGGTTAGGTAAAGAGAGGCAAGGGTGAAGCGTGGATGAGAAGAGAGGGTGAGGGATAGTGAGGGGAGGGTGAGGCAAACAAGAGGTGAGGGTGAGGGTGAGAGGGAGGCAAGTAGTAGATGAGACAATGGAATTTAACTTCAGTGACGAGTGAAATTTTGGTTACACCACCCGTGAATAATTCTGCTCACCATATTACAAATTGGATGCAGAGCAACAAGCGAGAGTACGAAAAAATTTACAAGAATGATACGAGAACTGAGAAATTACACCTATCAGGAAAGCTTGCACAGGCTGGCGCTGTTTTCACAACAGAAGTGAAGGCTGAGAGGTGACCTGGCACAGCTCTTTAAATTATGAAGGTGTTTGAGAGGGTAGACATAGGGAAAATGTTTTCACTCGTGAAGGGATCCAAAACCAGGGGCCATAATCATAATTTAGTAAATAATAAATACAATAGGGAATTCAGGAGAAACTTCTTTACCCAGAAAGTGGTGAGAATGAGGAACTTGCAACCACTGGAGTGTTTGAGGCAAACAGCATAGATGGATTTAAAGGAAAGCAACATAAACACATTAGGGAGAAAGGAATAAAAGGATATACTGATAGGGTGAGATGGAGATGGGTGAGAGGAGGCACATGTGGATCAAAAACACCACCATGGACTAGTTGGGCTGAGTGAAATGTTCTATGCTGTGAAATGCAATGAAATTAGTCTCCGCCAACAGCATGAAACAGTCTCCCAGAGAACTGGCAGCTCCCCCTCCACCAGATCGGGACTCCCAGAGAACTGGCAGCTCCCCCTACACCAGATCGGGACTCCCAGAGAACTGGCAGCTCCCCCTACACCAGATCGGGACTCCCAGAGAACTGGCAGCTCCCCCTACACCAGATTGGGACTCCCAGAGAACTGGCAGCTCCCCCTACACCAGATCGGGACTCCCAGAGAACTGGCAGCTCCCCCTACACCAGATCGGGACTCCCAGAGAACTGGCAGCTCCCACTACACCAGATCGGGACTCCCAGAGAACTGGCAGCTCCCCCTACACCAGATCGGGACTCCCAGAGAACTGGCAGCTCCCCCTACACCAGATCGGGACTCCCAGAGAACTGGCAGCTCCCCCTACAGCAGATCGGGACTCCCAGAGAACTGGCAGCTCCCCCTACACCAGATCGGGACTCCCAGAGAACTGGCAGCTCCCCCGACACCAGATCGGGACTCCCAGAGAACTGGCAGCTCCCCCTACACCAGATCGGGACTCCCAGAGAACTGGCAGCTCCCACTACACCAGAGCCGGACTCTGAGCAAATTGGCAGCTCCTCCTGTACCAGATCGGGACTCCCAGAGAACTGGCAGATCGTCCTACACCAGATCTGGATTCCGAGTAAACTGGCAGCTCCTGCTACACCAGGCCCAGACTCCCAGTGAATCGGAAGCTCCTCGTACACCAGGCCCAGACTCCCAGTGACCCGACAACTCCTCCTACACCAGGCCCAGACTCCCAGTGAATCGGAAGCTCCTCCTACACCAGGCCCAGACTCCCAGTGACTCGGAAGCTCCTCCGACACCAGGCCCAGACTCCCAGTGAATCGGAAGCTCCTCCTACACCAGGCCCAGACTCCCAGTGTCCCAGCAACTCCTCCTACACCAGGCCCAGGCTCCCAATGAACTGGCAGCTCCACCTACACCAGGCCCAGGCTCCCAGTGAACTGGCAGCTCCTCCTACACCAGACCCGGACGCCCAGTGAACTGGCAGCTCCTCCTAGATCAGGCCTGGACTCCCACTGAACTTGCAGCTCCCCCTACACCAGGCCCAGACTCCCAGTGAACTGGTAACTCCTCCGACACCAGGCCCAGGCACCCAGTGAACTGGCAGCTCCTCCTACACCAGACCCGGACTCCCAAAGAACTGGCAGCTTCTCCTGCACCAGGCCCAGATTCCTGGTGAACTGGCAGCTCCTCCCACACCTGGCCCAGACTCCCAGTGAACTGGCAGTTCCTCCTCAGCCTGGCCCAGACTCCCAGTGAACTGGGCTCCTCCAAGCATAGGCCCAGACTCCCAGTAAAATGGCAGCTCCTCCGACACCAGGCCCAGACTCGTTGTGAACGTTTAGCTCCTCCTACATTAGGACCAGACTCCGAGTGAACTGGCAGCTCCTCCAACACCAGGCCCAGACTCCGAGTAAACTGGCTGCTCCTCCAACACCAGGCCCAGACTCCGAGTGAACTGGCAGCTCCTCCAAATCCAGTCCCAGGCTCGCAGTGAACCAGCAGCTACTCCTACACCAGGCCCAGACTCCCAGTGAACCGGCAGCTCCTCCTACACCAGGGCCAGACTCCCAGCAAACCGGCAGCTCCTCCTACACCAGGCCCAGACTCCCAGTGAACTGGCAACTCCTCCGACACCAGACCCGGACTCCCAGTGAACTGGCAGCTCCTCCCACACCTGACCCAGACTCCCACTGAACTGGCAGTTCCTCCTCAGCCAGGCCCAGATTCCCAGTGAACTGGCAGCTCCTCCTACACCAGGTCCAGACTCATTGTGAACTTTCAGCTCCTCCTACACCAGGCCCAGATGCCCAGTGAACTGGAAGCTCCTCCTACACCAGGGCCGGATACCCAGTGAACTGGCAAATCCTCCTACACAAGGCCCAGACTCCCAGTGAAATGGCAGCTCCTCCTACACCAGGCCCGGAAACCCAGTGAACTGGCAGCTCCTCCTACACCAGGCCCAGACTCCCAGTAAACTGGCAGCTCTTCCTGCACCAGGCCCAGACTCCCAGTGAACTGCCAGTTCTTCTTGCACTAGGCCCAGATTCCCAGAGAACTGGCAGCTCTTCTTGCACCAGGCCCAGACTCCCAGTAAACTGGCAGTTCCGCCTACACCAGGCACAGACACCCTGTGAACTGACAGCTCTTCTTGCACCAGCCCAGCCTCCGAGTGAACTCTTCCTAGACTGGAGCCAGACTCCCAGATAACTGGCAGCTCCACCTACGCCAGACCCAGGCTCCCAGTGAACTGGCAGCTCCTCCTACACCAGGCCCAGTCTCACAGTGAACTGGCAGCTCTTCCTAGGCCTGGCGCAGACGCCCATTGAACTGGCAGCTCCTCCTACACCAGACCCGGACTCCAAGTGAACTGGCAGCTCCCCCAACACCAGGCCCAGACTCCAAGTGAACTGGCAGCTCCTCCAACACCAGTCCCAGGCTCGCAGTGAACCGGCAGCTACTCCTACACCAGGCCCAGACTCCTACACCAGGCCCAGACTCCCAGTGAACTGGCAGCTCCCTCTACACCAGGCCCAGACTCCTAAAGAACTGGCAGCTTCTCCTGCACCAGGCCCAGGCTCGTTGTGAACTTTCAGCTCCTCCTACACCAGCGCAGACTCCCAGTGAACTGGCAGCTCCTCCTACATTAGGACCAGACGCCCAGTGAACTGGAAGCTCCTCCTACACCAGGGCTGGATATCCAGTGATCTGGCAGCTCCTCCAACACCAGGCCCAGTCTCCAAGTGAACCAGCAACTCCTCATACACCAGGTCCAGGCTCCCAGTGATCTGGCAGCTCCTCCAACACCAGGCCCAGACTCCCAGTGAACCGGCAACTCCTCGTACACCAGGCCCAGGCTCCCAGTGAACTGGCAGCTCCTCCTACACTAGACCCGGACTCCCAGTGAACTGGCAGCTCCTCTTAGATCAGGCCTGGACTCCCATTGAATGGGCAGCTCCCCCTATACCAGGCCCAGACTCCCAAAGAACTGGCAGCTTCTCCTGCACCAGGCCCAGATTCCTAGTGAACTGGCAGCTCCTCCTCAGCCAGGCCCAGACTCCCAGTGAAATGGCAGCTCCTCCTACACCAGACCCAGACTCGTGAACTTTCAGCTCCTCCTACACCAGGCCCAGACTGCCAGTGAAATGGCAGCTCCTCCGACATTAGGACCAGGCGCCCAGTGAACCGGCAGCCCCTCCTACACCAGGCCCAGATTCCCAGAGAACTGGCAGCTCCTCCTGCACCAGGCCCAGACTCCCAGTGAACTGGGCTCCTCCAAGCAGAGGCCCAGACTCCCAGTGAAATGGCAGCTCCACCTACACCAAGCCCAGACTCGTTGTGAACTTTCAGCTCCTCCTACACCAGGCCCAGACTCCCAGTGAACTGGCAGATCCTCCTGCATTAAGACCAGACGCCCAGTGAACTGGAAGCTTCTGCTACACAATGCCCAGACTGCCGGTGAACTGACAGCTCCTCCTACATTAGGACCAGACGCCCAGTGAACTGGAAGCTCCTCCTACACCAGGGACGGATACCCAGTGAACAGGCAAATCTTCCTACACCAGACCCAGACTCCCAGTGAAATGGCAGCTCCTCCCACACCAGGCCCAGACTCCCGGTGAACTGGCAGCGCTTCTTGCACCAGGCCCAGACTCCCAGTGAACTGGCAGTTACGCCTACACCAGGCCCAGACTCCAGGTGAACTGGCACCTCTTGCTAGACCTGAGCCAGACTCCCAGAGAAATGGCAGCTCCCCCTACACCAGATCGGGACTCCCAGAGAACTGGCAGCTCCCACTACACCAGATCGGGACTCCCAGAGAACTGGCAGCTCCCCCTACACCAGATCGGGACTCCCAGAGAACTGGCAGCTCCCCCTACACCAGATCGGGACTCCCAGAGAACTGACAGCTCCCACTACACCAGATCAGGACTCCCAGAGAACTGGCAGCTCCCCCGACACCAGATCGGGTCTCCCAGAGAACTGGCAGCTCCCCCGACACCAGATCGGGACTCCCAGAGAACTGGCAGCTCCCCCTACACCAGATCGGGACTCCCAGAGAACTGGCAGCTCCCACTACACCAGAGCCGGACTCTGAGCAAATTGGCAGCTCCTCCTGTACCAGATCGGGACTCCCAGAGAACTGGCAGATCGTCCTACACCAGATCTGGATTCCGAGTAAACTGGCAGCTCCTGCTACACCAGGCCCAGACTCCCAGTGAATCGGAAGCTCCTCGTACACCAGGCCCAGACTCCCAGTGACCCGACAACTCCTTCTACACCAGGCCCAGACTCCCAGTGAATTGGAAGCTCCTCCTACACCAGGCCCAGACTCCCAGTGACTCGGAAGCTCCTCCGACACCAGGCCCAGACTCCCAGTGAATCGGAAGCTCCTCCTACACCAGGCCCAGACTCCCAGTGTCCCAGCAACTCCTCCTACACCAGGCCCAGGCTCCCAATGAACTGGCAGCTCCACCTACACCAGGCCCAGGCTCCCAGTGAACTGGCAGCTCCTCCTACACCAGACCCGGACGCCCAGTGAACTGGCAGCTCCTCCTAGATCAGGCCTGGACTCCCACTGAACTTGCAGCTCCCCCTACACCAGGCCCAGACTCCCAGTGAACTGGTAACTCCTCCGACACCAGGCCCAGGCACCCAGTGAACTGGCAGCTCCTCCTACACCAGACCCGGACTCCCAAAGAACTGGCAGCTTCTCCTGCACCAGGCCCAGATTCCTGGTGAACTGGCAGTTCCTCCCACACCTGGCCCAGACTCCCAGTGAACTGGCAGTTCCTCCTCAGCCTGGCCCAGACTCCCAGTGAACTGGGCTCCTCCAAGCATAGGCCCAGACTCCCAGTAAAATGGCAGCTCCTCCGACACCAGGCCCAGACTCGTTGTGAACGTTTAGCTCCTCCTACATTAGGACCAGACTCCGAGTGAACTGGCAGCTCCTCCAACACCAGGCCCAGACTCCGAGTAAACTGGCTGCTCCTCCAACACCAGGCCCAGACTCCGAGTGAACTGGCAGCTCCTCCAAATCCAGTCCCAGGCTCGCAGTGAACCAGCAGCTACTCCTACACCAGGCCCAGACTCCCAGTGAACCGGCAGCTCCTCCTACACCAGGGCCAGACTCCCAGCAAACCGGCAGCTCCTCCTACACCAGGCCCAGGCTCCCAATGAACTGGCAGCTCCACCTACACCAGGCCCAGGCTCCCAGTGAACTGGCAGCTCCTCCTACACCAGACCCGGACGCCCAGTGAACTGGCAGCTCCTCCTAGATCAGGCCTGGACTCCCACTGAACTTGCAGCTCCCCCTACACCAGGCCCAGACTCCCAGTGAACTGGTAACTCCTCCGACACCAGGCCCAGGCACCCAGTGAACTGGCAGCTCCTCCTACACCAGACCCGGACTCCCAAAGAACTGGCAGCTTCTCCTGCACCAGGCCCAGATTCCTGGTGAACTGGCAGCTCCTCCCACACCTGGCCCAGACTCCCAGTGAACTGGCAGTTCCTCCTCAGCCTGGCCCAGACTCCCAGTGAACTGGGCTCCTCCAAGCATAGGCCCAGACTCCCAGTAAAATGGCAGCTCCTCCGACACCAGGCCCAGACTCGTTGTGAACGTTTAGCTCCTCCTACATTAGGACCAGACTCCGAGTGAACTGGCAGCTCCTCCAACACCAGGCCCAGACTCCGAGTAAACTGGCTGCTCCTCCAACACCAGGCCCAGACTCCGAGTGAACTGGCAGCTCCTCCAAATCCAGTCCCAGGCTCGCAGTGAACCAGCAGCTACTCCTACACCAGGCCCAGACTCCCAGTGAACCGGCAGCTCCTCCTACACCAGGGCCAGACTCCCAGCAAACCGGCAGCTCCTCCTACACCAGGCCCAGACTCCCAGTGAACTGGCAACTCCTCCGACACCAGACCCGGACTCCCAGTGAACTGGCAGCTCCTCCCACACCTGACCCAGACTCCCACTGAACTGGCAGTTCCTCCTCAGCCAGGCCCAGATTCCCAGTGAACTGGCAGCTCCTCCTACACCAGGTCCAGACTCATTGTGAACTTTCAGCTCCTCCTACACCAGGCCCAGATGCCCAGTGAACTGGAAGCTCCTCCTACACCAGGGCCGGATACCCAGTGAACTGGCAAATCCTCCTACACAAGGCCCAGACTCCCAGTGAAATGGCAGCTCCTCCTACACCAGGCCCGGAAACCCAGTGAACTGGCAGCTCCTCCTACACCAGGCCCAGACTCCCAGTAAACTGGCAGCTCTTCCTGCACCAGGCCCAGACTCCCAGTGAACTGCCAGTTCTTCTTGCACTAGGCCCAGATTCCCAGAGAACTGGCAGCTCTTCTTGCACCAGGCCCAGACTCCCAGTAAACTGGCAGTTCCGCCTACACCAGGCACAGACACCCTGTGAACTGACAGCTCTTCTTGCACCAGCCCAGCCTCCGAGTGAACTCTTCCTAGACCGGAGCCAGACTCCCAGATAACTGGCAGCTCCACCTACGCCAGACCCAGGCTCCCAGTGAACTGGCAGCTCCTCCTACACCAGGCCCAGTCTCACAGTGAACTGGCAGCTCTTCCTAGGCCTGGCGCAGACGCCCATTAAACTGGCAGCTCCTCCTACACCAGACCCGGACTCCAAGTGAACTGGCAGCTCCCCCAACACCAGGCCCAGACTCCAAGTGAACTGGCAGCTCCTCCAACACCAGTCCCAGGCTCGCAGTGAACCGGCAGCTACTCCTACACCAGGCCCAGACTCCTACACCAGGCCCAGACTCCCAGTGAACTGGCAGCTCCCTCTACACCAGGCCCAGACTCCTAAAGAACTGGCAGCTTCTCCTGCACCAGGCCCAGGCTCGTTGTGAACTTTCAGCTCCTCCTACACCAGCGCAGACTCCCAGTGAACTGGCAGCTCCTCCTACATTAGGACCAGACGCCCAGTGAACTGGAAGCTCCTCCTACACCAGGGCTGGATATCCAGTGATCTGGCAGCTCCTCCAACACCAGGCCCAGTCTCCAAGTGAACCAGCAACTCCTCATACACCAGGTCCAGGCTCCCAGTGATCTGGCAGCTCCTCCAACACCAGGCCCAGACTCCCAGTGAACCGGCAACTCCTCGTACACCAGGCCCAGGCTCCCAGTGAACTGGCAGCTCCTCCTACACTAGACCCAGATTCCCAGTGAACTGGCAGCTCCTCCTAGACCAGGCCCAGATTCCCAGTGAACTGGCAGCTCTTCCTAGACCAGACACGGACTCCCAGTGAACTGGCAGCTCCTCCGACACCAGAAACGGACTCCCAGTGAACTGGCAGCTCTTTCTAGACCAGACACGGACTCTCAGTGAACTGGCAGCTCCCCCTACACCAGATCGGGACTCCCAGAGAACTGGCAGCTCCCCCTACACCAGATCGGGACTCCCAGAGAACTGGCAGCTCCCCCTACACCAGATCGGGACTCCCAGAGAACTGGCAGCTCCCCCTACACCAGATCGGGACTCCCAGAGAACTGGCAGCTACCCCTACACCAGATCGGGACTCCCAGAGAACTGGCAGCTCCCACTACACCAGATCGGGACTCCCAGAGAACTGGCAGCTCCCACTACACCAGATCGGGACTCCCAGAGAATTGGCAGCTCCCACTACACCAGATCGGGACTCCCAGAGAACTGGCAGCTCCCACTACACCAGATCGGGACTCCCAGAGAACTGGCAGCTCCCCCTACACCAGATCGGGACTCCCAGAGAACTGGCAGCTCCCACTACACCAGATCGGGACTCCCAGAGAACTGGCAGCTCCCCCTCCACCAGATCGGGACTCCCAGAGAACTGGCAGCTCCCCCTACACCAGATCGGGACTCCCAGAGAACTGGCAGCTCCCCCTACACCAGATCGGGACTCCCAGAGAACTGGCAACTCCCCCTACACCAGATTGGGACTCCCAGAGAACTGGCAGCTCCCCCTACACCAGATCGGGACTCCCAGAGAACTGGCAGCTCCCCCTACACCAGATCGGGACTCCCAGAGAACTGGCAGCTCCCACTACACCAGATCGGGACTCCCAGAGAACTGGCAGCTCCCCCTACACCAGATCGGGACTCCCAGAGAACTGGCAGCTCCCCCTACACCAGATCGGGACTCCCAGAGAACTGGCAGCTCCCCCTACAGCAGATCGGGACTCCCAGAGAACTGGCAGCTCCCCCTACAGCATTTCGGGACTCCCAGAGAACTGGCAGCTCCCCCTACACCAGATCGGGACTCCCAGAGAACTGGCAGCTCCCCCTACACCAGATCGGGACTCCCAGAGAACTGGCAGCTCCCCCTACACCAGATCGGGACTCCCAGAGAACTGGCAGCTCCCCTTACACCAGATCGGGACTCCCAGAGAACTGGCAGCTCCCCCTACACCAGATCGGGACTCCCAGAAAACTGGCAGCTCCCACTACACCAGATCGGGACTCCCAGAGAACTGGCAGCTCCCCCTACACCAGATCGGGACTCCCAGAGAACTGGCAGCTCCCCCTACACCAGATCGGGACTCCCAGAGAACTGACAGCTCCCACTACACCAGATCAGGACTCCCAGAGAACTGGCAGTTCCCCCGACACCAGATCGGGTCTCCCAGAGAACTGGCAGCTCCCCCGACACCAGATCGGGACTCCCAGAGAACTGGCAGCTCCCCCTACACCAGATCGGGACTCCCAGAGAACTGGCAGCTCCCACTACACCAGAGCCGGACTCTGAGCAAATTGGCAGCTCCTCCTGTACCAGATCGGGACTCCCAGAGAACTGGCAGATCGTCCTACACCAGATCTGGATTCCGAGTAAACTGGCAGCTCCTGCTACACCAGGCCCAGACTCCCAGTGAATCGGAAGCTCCTCGTACACCAGGCCCAGACTCCCAGTGACCCGACAACTCCTCCTACACCAGGCCCAGACTCCCACTGAATCGGAAGCTCCTCCTACACCAGGCCCAGACTCCCAGTGACTCGGAAGCTCCTCCGACACCAGGCCCAGACTCCCAGTGAATCGGAAGCTCCTCCTACACCAGGCCCAGACTCCCAGTGTCCCAGCAACTCCTCCTACACCAGGCCCAGGCTCCCAATGAACTGGCAGCTCCACCTACACCAGGCCCAGGCTCCCAGTGAACTGGCAGCTCCTCCTACACCAGACCCGGACGCCCAGTGAACTGGCAGCTCCTCCTAGATCAGGCCTGGACTCCCACTGAACTTGCAGCTCCCCCTACACCAGGCCCAGACTCCCAGTGAACTGGTAACTCCTCCGACACCAGGCCCAGGCACCCAGTGAACTGGCAGCTCCTCCTACACCAGACCCGGACTCCCAAAGAACTGGCAGCTTCTCCTGCACCAGGCCCAGATTCCTGGTGAACTGGCAGCTCCTCCCACACCTGGCCCAGACTCCCAGTGAACTGGCAGTTCCTCCTCAGCCTGGCCCAGACTCCCAGTGAACTGGGCTCCTCCAAGCATAGGCCCAGACTCCCAGTAAAATGGCAGCTCCTCCGACACCAGGCCCAGACTCGTTGTGAACGTTTAGCTCCTCCTACATTAGGACCAGACTCCGAGTGAACTGGCAGCTCCTCCAACACCAGGCCCAGACTCCGAGTAAACTGGCTGCTCCTCCAACACCAGGCCCAGACTCCCAGTGAACTGGCAGCTCCTCCAAATCCAGTCCCAGACTCCCAGCAAACCGGCAGCTCCTCCTACACCAGGCCCAGACTCCCAGTGAACTGGCAACTCCTCCGACACCAGACCCGGACTCCCAGTCAACTGGCAGCTCCTCCCACACCTGACCCAGACTCCCACTGAACTGGCAGTTCCTCCTCAGCCAGGCCCAGATTCCCAGTGAACTGGCAGCTCCTCCTACACCAGGTCCAGACTCATTGTGAACTTTCAGCTCCTCCTACACCAGGCCCAGATGCCCAGTGAACTGGAAGCTCCTCCTACACCAGGGCCGGATACCCAGTGAACTGGCAAATCCTCCTACACAAGGCCCAGACTCCCAGTGAAATGGCAGCTCCTCCTACACCAGGCCCGGAAACCCAGTGAACTGGCAGCTCCTCCTACACCAGGCCCAGACTCCCAGTAAACTGGCAGCTCTTCCTGCACCAGGCCCAGACTCCCAGTGAACTGCCAGTTCTTCTTGCACTAGGCCCAGATTCCCAGAGAACTGGCAGCTCTTCTTGCACCAGGCCCAGACTCCCAGTAAACTGGCAGTTCCGCCTACACCAGGCACAGACACCCTGTGAACTGACAGCTCTTCTTGCACCAGCCCAGCCTCCGAGTGAACTCTTCCTAGACCGGAGCCAGACTCCCAGATAACTGGCAGCTCCACCTACGCCAGACCCAGGCTCCCAGTGAACTGGCAGCTCCTCCTACACCAGGCCCAGTCTCACAGTGAACTGGCAGCTCTTCCTAGGCCTGGTGCAGACGCCCATTGAACTGGCAGCTCCTCCTACACCAGACCCGGACTCCAAGTGAACTGGCAGCTCCCCCAACACCAGGCCCAGACTCCAAGTGAACTGGCAGCTCCTCCAACACCAGTCCCAGGCTCGCAGTGAACCGGCAGCTACTCCTACACCAGGCCCAGACTCCTACACCAGGCCCAGACTCCCAGTGAACTGGCAGCTCCCTCTACACCAGGCCCAGACTCCTAAAGAACTGGCAGCTTCTCCTGCACCAGGCCCAGGCTCGTTGTGAACTTTCAGCTCCTCCTACACCAGCGCAGACTCCCAGTGAACTGGCAGCTCCTCCTACATTAGGACCAGACGCCCAGTGAACTGGAAGCTCCTCCTACACCAGGGCTGGATATCCAGTGAACTGGCAGCTCCTCCTACACCAGACCCGGACGCCCAGTGAACTGGCAGCTCCTCCTAGATCAGGCCTGGACTCCCACTGAACTTGCAGCTCCCCCTACACCAGGCCCAGACTCCCAGTGAACTGGTAACTCCTCCGACACCAGGCCCAGGCACCCAGTGAACTGGCAGCTCCTCCTACACCAGACCCGGACTCCCAAAGAACTGGCAGCTTCTCCTGCACCAGGCCCAGATTCCTGGTGAACTGGCAGCTCCTCCCACACCTGGCCCAGACTCCCAGTGAACTGGCAGTTCCTCCTCAGCCTGGCCCAGACTCCCAGTGAACTGGGCTCCTCCAAGCATAGGCCCAGACTCCCAGTAAAATGGCAGCTCCTCCGACACCAGGCCCAGACTCGTTGTGAACGTTTAGCTCCTCCTACATTAGGACCAGACTCCGAGTGAACTGGCAGCTCCTCCAACACCAGGCCCAGACTCCGAGTAAACTGGCTGCTCCTCCAACACCAGGCCCAGACTCCGAGTGAACTGGCAGCTCCTCCAAATCCAGTCCCAGACTCCCAGCAAACCGGCAGCTCCTCCTACACCAGGCCCAGACTCCCAGTGAACTGGCAACTCCTCCGACACCAGACCCGGACTCCCAGTCAACTGGCAGCTCCTCCCACACCTGACCCAGACTCCCACTGAACTGGCAGTTCCTCCTCAGCCAGGCCCAGATTCCCAGTGAACTGGCAGCTCCTCCTACACCAGGTCCAGACTCATTGTGAACTTTCAGCTCCTCCTACACCAGGCCCAGATGCCCAGTGAACTGGAAGCTCCTCCTACACCAGCGCCGGATACCCAGTGAACTGGCAAATCCTCCTACACAAGGCCCAGACTCCCAGTGAAATGGCAGCTCCTCCTACACCAGGCCCGGAAACCCAGTGAACTGGCAGCTCCTCCTACACCAGGCCCAGACTCCCAGTAAACTGGCAGCTCTTCCTGCACCAGGCCCAGACTCCCAGTGAACTGCCAGTTCTTCTTGCACTAGGCCCAGATTCCCAGAGAACTGGCAGCTCTTCTTGCACCAGGCCCAGACTCCCAGTAAACTGGCAGTTCCGCCTACACCAGGCACAGACACCCTGTGAACTGACAGCTCTTCTTGCACCAGCCCAGCCTCCGAGTGAACTCTTCCTAGACCGGAGCCAGACTCCCAGATAACTGGCAGCTCCACCTACGCCAGACCCAGGCTCCCAGTGAACTGGCAGCTCCTCCTACACCAGGCCCAGTCTCACAGTGAACTGGCAGCTCTTCCTAGGCCTGGCGCAGACGCCCATTGAACTGGCAGCTCCTCCTACACCAGACCCGGACTCCAAGTGAACTGGCAGCTCCCCCAACACCAGGCCCAGACTCCAAGTGAACTGGCAGCTCCTCCAACACCAGTCCCAGGCTCGCAGTGAACCGGCAGCTACTCCTACACCAGGCCCAGACTCCTACACCAGGCCCAGACTCCCAGTGAACTGGCAGCTCCCTCTACATCAGGCCCAGACTCCTAAAGAACTGGCAGCTTCTCCTGCACCAGGCCCAGGCTCGTTGTGAACTTTCAGCTCCTCCTACACCAGCGCAGACTCCCAGTGAACTGGCAGCTCCTCCTACATTAGGACCAGACGCCCAGTGAACTGGAAGCTCCTCCTACACCAGGGCTGGATATCCAGTGATCTGGCAGCTCCTCCAACACCAGGCCCAGTCTCCAAGTGAACCAGCAACTCCTCATACACCAGGTCCAGGCTCCCAGTGATCTGGCAGCTCCTCCAACACCAGGCCCAGACTCCCAGTGAACCGGCAACTCCTCGTACACCAGGCCCAGGCTCCCAGTGAACTGGCAGCTCCTCCTACACTAGACCCAGATTCCCAGTGAACTGGCAGCTCCTCCTAGACCAGGCCCAGATTCCCAGTGAACTGGCAGCTCTTCCTAGACCAGACACGGACTCCCAGTGAACTGGCAGCTCTTCCTAGACCAGACACGGACTCCCAGTGAACCGGCAGCCCCTCCTACACCAGGCCCAGATTCCCAGAGAACTGGCAGCTCCTCCTGCACCAGGCCCAGACTCCCAGTGAACTGGGCTCCTCCAAGCAGAGGCCCAGACTCCCAGTGAAATGGCAGCTCCACCTACACCAGGCCCAGACTCGTTGTGAACTTTCAGCTCCTCCTACACCAGGCCCAGACTCCCAGTGAACTGGCAGATCCTCCTGCATTAAGACCAGACGCCCAGTGAACTGGAAGCTTCTGCTACACAATGCCCAGACTGCCGGTGAACTGACAGCTCCTCCTACATTAGGACCAGACGCCCAGTGAACTGGAAGCTCCTCCTACACCAGGGACGGATACCCAGTGAACAGGCAAATCTTCCTACACCAGACCCAGACTCCCAGTGAAATGGCAGCTCCTCCCACACCAGGCCCAGACTCCCGGTGAACTGGCAGCTCTTCTTGCACCTGGCCCAGACTCCCAGTGAACTGGCAGTTACGCCTACACCAGGCCCAGACTCCAGGTGAACTGGCACCTCTTGCTAGACCTGAGCCAGACTCCCAGAGAAATGGCAGCTCCACCTACGCCAGACCCAGGTTCCCAGTGAACTGGCAGCTCCTCCTATTCCAGGACCAGACTCCCAGTGAACTGGCAGCTCCTCCTACACCAGACCCAGACTCCCAGTAAACTGGCAGCTCGTCCACAGCCAGGACCAGACTCCAAGTGAACTGGCCGCTCCTCCGAGACCAGACCCGGACTCCCAATGAACTGGCAGCTCTTCCTAGACCAGACACGGACTCCCAGTGAACTGGCAGCTCCTCCTACACCACGCCCAGATTCCCAGTGAACTGGCAGCTCCTCCTACACCAGGCCCAGATTCCCAGTGAACCGGCAGCTACTCCTGCACCAGGCCCAGACTCCCAGTGAACTGGCAAAACCTCCTACACCAGGCCCAGACTCCCAGTGAACTGGCAGCTCCTCCTACATCAGCCCCGGATACCCAGTGAACTGGCAGCCCCTCCTACACCTGGCCCAGATTCCCAGAGAACTGGCAAATCCTCCTACACCAGGCCCAGACTCCCAGTGAACTGGCAGATCCTCCTACATTAAGACCAGACGCCCAGTGAACTGGACGCTTCTGCTACACAATGCCCAGACTCCCAGAGAACTGGCAGCTCCACCTATTCCAGGACCAGACTCCCAGTGAACTGGCAGCTCCTCCTACTCCAGACCCAGCCTCCGTATGAACTGGCACCTCTTCCTAGACCGGAGCCAGACTCCCAGAGAACTGGCAGCTCCTCCTATCCAGGCCCAGACTCCCAGTAAACTGGCAGATCCTCCACAGCCAGGATCAGACTCCCAGTGAACTGGCCGCTCCTCCGAGACCAGACCCGGACACCCAGTGAACTGGCAGCTCCTCCTACACCAGTCCCAGGCTCCCAGTGAACTGGCAGCTCCTCCTACACCAGACCCAGGTTCCCAGTGAACTGGCAGCTCCTCCTACACCAGACGCAGGCTCCCAGTGAACTGACAGCTCTTCTTGCACCAGGCCCAGCCTACGAGTGAACTGGCACTTCTTCCTGGACCGGAGCCAGACTCCCAGAGAAATGGCAGCTCCTTCTATTCCAGGACCAGACTCCCAGTGAACTGGCAGCTCCTCCTACTCCAGACCCAGGCTCCCAGTGAACTGGCAGCTCCTCCTACACCAGACCCAGGCTCCCAGTGAACTGGCAGCTCCTCCTGCACCAGACCCAGGCTCCCAGTGAACTGGCAGCTCCTCCTACACCAGACCCAGGCTCCCAGTGAACTGACAGCTCTTCTTGCACCAGGCCCAGCCTCCGTATGAACTGGCACCTCTTCCTAGACCGGAGCCAGACTCCCAGAGAACTGGCAGCTCCTCCTATCCAGGCCCAGACTCCCAGTAAACTGGCAGCTCCTCCACAGCCAGGATCAGACTCCCAGTGAACTGGCCGCTCCTCCGACACCAGACCCGGACACCCAGTGAACTGGCAGCTCCTCCTACACCAGACCCAGGCTCCCAGTGAACTGGCAGCTCCTCCTACACCAGACCCAGGTTCCCAGTGAACTGACAGCTCTTCTTGCACCAGGCCCAGCCTCCGTATGAACTGGCACCTCTTCCTAGACCGGAGCCAGACTCCCAGAGAACTGGCAGCTCCTCCTATCCAGGCCCAGACTCCCAGTAAACTGGCAGCTCCTCCACAGCCAGGAGCAGACTCCCAGTGAACTGGCCGCTCCTCCGAGACCAGACCCGGACACCCAGTGAACTGGCAGCTCTTCCGAGACCAGGCCCAGTATCCAAGTGAACTGGCAGCTCCTGCAACACCAGGCCCAGACTCCCAGTGAATTGGCAGCTCCTCCTACACCAGGCCCGGTCTCCCAGAGAACTGGCAGCTCCTCCTACACCAGGCCCGGTCTCCCAGAGAACTGGCAGCTCCTCCTAAATCAGGCCCAGTCTCCCAGTGAACTGGCAGCTCTTCCTAGACCTGGCGCAGACTCCCATTGAACTGGCAGCTCCTCCTACAGCAGGCCTGGAAACCCAGTGAACTGGCAGCTCCGCCGACGCCAGGACCAGGATCCTAGTGAACTAGCAGCTCTGCATAAACCAGACCCGAACTCCCAGTGAACTGGCAGCTCCTCCTGCACGAGATCCACACTCCCAGTGAATTGGCAGCTCCTCCTTGACCAGGCCCGGACACCCAGTGAACCGGCAGCTCCTCCTGGACCAGGCCTAGCCTCGCAGTGAACTGTCGGGTCCTCCTAGACCAGACCCAGACTCCCAGTAAACTGGGAGCTCGTCCAACACCAGGCCCAGACTCCCAGTGAACTCTCAGCTCCTCTGACACAAGGCCTGGAAACCCAGTGAACTGGCAGCTCTGCCTACACCAGTCCCGGACACCCAGAGAACTAGCAGCTCCTCCTAGACCAGGCCCAGATTCCCTATGAACTGGCAGCTCCTCCTGGACCAGGCCCAGATTCCCAGTGAACTGGCAGCTCCTCCTAGACCAGCTCCAGGCTCCCAGTGAACTGGCAGGACCTCCTAGACCAGGCCCAGTCTCCCAGTGAACTGGCAGCACCTCCTAGACCAGGCCCAGTCTCCCAGTGAACTGGCAGCTCCCCCTAAAAGAGTCCATGACTTGCAGTGAACTGTTAGCTCCTCATCCACCAGACTCGGACTCCCAGTGAACTGGCAAATCCTCCTACACCAGGCCCAGACTCCCAGTGAAATGGCAGCTCCTCCTACATCAGCCCCGGATACCCAGTGAACTGGCAGCCCCTCCTACACCTGGCCCAGATTCCCAGAGAACTGGCAAATCCTCCTACACCAGGCCCAGACTCCCAGTGAACTGGCAGATCCTCCTACATTAAGACCAGACGCCCAGTGAACTGGAAGCTTCTGCTACACAATGCCCAGACTCCCAGAGAACTGGCAGCTCCACATATTCCAGGACCAGACTCCCAGTGAACTGGCAGCTCCTCCTACTCCAGACCCAGGCTCCCAGTGAACTGGCAGCTCCTCCTGCACCAGACCCAGGCTCCCAGTGAACTGGCAGCTCCTCCTGCACCAGACCCAGGCTCCCAGTGAACTGGCAGCTCCTCCTACACCAGACCCAGGCTCCCAGTGAACTGACAGCTCTTCTTGCACCAGGCCCAGCCTCCGTATGAACTGGCACCTCTTCCTAGACCGGAGCCAGACTCCCAGAGAACTGGCAGCTCCTCCTATCCAGGCCCAGACTCCCAGTAAACTGGCAGCTCCTCCACAGCCAGGATCAGACTCCCAGTGAACTGGCCGCTCCTCCGAGACCAGACCCGGACACCCAGTGAACTGGCAGCTCCTCCTACACCAGACCCAGGCTCCCAGTGAACTGGCAGCTCCTCCTACACCAGACCCAGGTTCCCAGTGAACTGGCAGCTCCTCCTACACCAGACGCAGGCTCCCAGTGAACTGACAGCTCTTCTTGCACCAGGCCCAGCCTCCGAGTGAACTGGCACTTCTTCCTGGACCGGAGCCAGACTCCCAGAGAAATGGCAGCTCCTTCTATTCCAGGACCAGACTCCCAGTGAACTGGCAGCT
This sequence comes from Heterodontus francisci, assembly GCF_036365525.1. Taxonomy (NCBI): domain Eukaryota; kingdom Metazoa; phylum Chordata; class Chondrichthyes; order Heterodontiformes; family Heterodontidae; genus Heterodontus; species Heterodontus francisci. Next base: position 26,346,229 of record NC_090373.1, read on the forward strand.
CCTCCTACTCCAGACCCAGGCTCCCAGTGAACTGGCAGCTCCTCCTTCACCAGACTTAGGCTCCCAGTGAACTGGCAGCTCCTCCTACACCAGACCCAGGCTCCCAGTGAACTGACAGCTCTTCTTGCACCAGGCCCAGCCTCCGTATGAACTGGCACCTCTTCCTAGACCGGAGCCAGACTCCCAGAGAACTGGCAGCTCCTCCTATCCAGGCCCAGACTCCCAGTAAACTGGCAGCTCCTCCACAGCCAGGATCAGACTCCCAGTGAACTGGCCGCTCCTCCGACACCAGACCCGGACACCCAGTGAACTGGCAGCTCCTCCTACACCAGACCCAGGCTCCCAGTGAACTGGCAGCTCCTCCTACACCAGACCCAGGTTCCCAGTGAACTGACAGCTCTTCTTGCACCAGGCCCAGCCTCCGTATGAACTGGCACCTCTTCCTAGACCGGAGCCAGACTCCCAGAGAACTGGCAGCTCCTCCTATCCAGGCCCAGACTCCCAGTAAACTGGCAGCTCCTCCACAGCCAGGACCAGACTCCCAGTGAACTGGCCGCTCCTCCGAGACCAGACCCGGACACCCAGTGAACTGGCAGCTCTTCCGAGACCAGGCCCAGTATCCAAGTGAACTGGCAGCTCCTGCAACACCAGGCCCAGACTCCCAGTGAATTGGCAGCTCCTCCTACACCAGGCCCGGTCTCCCAGAGAACTGGCAGCTCCTCCTACACCAGGCCCGGTCTCCCAGAGAACTGGCAGCTCCTCCTAAATCAGGCCCAGTCTCCCAGTGAACTGGCAGCTCTTCCTAGACCTGGCGCAGACTCCCATTGAACTGGCAGCTCCTCCTACAGCAGGCCTGGAAACCCAGTGAACTGGCAGCTCCGCCGACGCCAGGACCAGGATCCTAGTGAACTGGCAGCTCTGCATAAACCAGACCCGAACTCCCAGTGAACTGGCAGCTCCTCCTGCACGAGATCCACACTCCCAGTGAATTGGCAGCTCCTCCTTGACCAGGCCCGGACACCCAGTGAACCGGCAGCTCCTCCTGGACCAGGCCTAGCCTCGCAGTGAACTGTCGGGTCCTCCTAGACCCGACACAGACTCCCAGTAAACTGGGAGCTCGTCCAACACCAGGCCCAGACTCCCAGTGAACTCTCAGCTCCTCTGACACAAGGCCTGGAAACCCAGTGAACTGGCAGCTCTGCCTACACCAGTCCCGGACACCCAGAGAACTAGCAGCTCCTCCTAGACCAGGCCCAGATTCCCTATGAACTGGCAGCTCCTCCTGGACCAGGCCCAGATTCCCAGTGAACTGGCAGCTCCTCCTAGACCAGCCCCAGGCTCCCAGTGAACTGGCAGGACCTCCTAGACCAGGCCCAGTCTCCCAGTGAACTGGCAGCACCTCCTAGACCAGGCCCAGTCTCCCAGTGAACTGGCAGCTCCCCCTAAAAGAGTCCATGACTTGCAGTGAACTGTTAGCTCCTCATCCACCAGACTCGGACTCCCAGTGAACTGGCAAATCCTCCTACACCAGGCCCAGACTCCCAGTGAAATGGCAGCTCCTCCTACATCAGCCCCGGATACCCAGTGAACTGGCAGCCCCTCCTACACCTGGCCCAGATTCCCAGAGAACTGGCAAATCCTCCTACACCAGGCCCAGACTCCCAGTGAACTGGCAGATGCTCCTACATTAAGACCAGACGCCCAGTGAACTGGAAGCTTCTGCTACACAATGCCCAGACTCCCAGAGAACTGGCAGCTCCACATATTCCAGGACCAGACTCCCAGTGAACTGGCAGCTCCTCCTACTCCAGACCCAGGCTCCCAGTGAACTGGCAGCTCCTCCTACACCAGACCCAGGCTCCCAGTGAACTGACAGCTCTTCTTGCACCAGGCCCAGCCTCCGAGTGAACTGGCACCTCTTCCTAGACCAGGCCCAGACTCCCAGTGAACTGGCAGCTCCTCCCAGACCAGGCCCAGACTCCCAGTGAACTGGCAGCTCCTCCTACACCAGAACCAAACTCCCAGAGAACTGTCTGCTCCTCCTAGACCAGGCCCGCACTCCGAGTGAACTAGCAGCTTTTCCGACACCACGCCCGGAATCCCAGTGAACTGCCGGCTCCGCCGATGCCAGAACCAGGATCCCAGTGAACTGGCAGCTCCGCGTAAACCAGACCCAAACTCCCAGTGAACTGGCAGCTCCTGCGACACGAGACCCGCACTCCCAGTGAACTGGCAACTCCTCCTTGACCAGGCCCAGACACCCAGTGAACGGGCAGCTCCTCCTGGACCAGGCCTAGACTTGCAGTGAGCTGGCAGTTCCTCCGAGACCAGGCCCAGACTCCCAGTAAACTGGCAGCTCCACCTACGCCAGACCCAGATTCCAGTGAACTGGCACCTTTTCCCAGACCAGGCACAGATTGCCAGTGAACGGGCAGCTCCTCCTGGACCAGGCATACACTCACAGTGAACTGGCAGCTCCTCTTAGACGAGACCCAGACTCCCAGTATACTGGCAGCTCATCCGACACCAGGCCCAGACTCCCAGAGAACTGTCAGCTCCTCCTACTCTAGGATCAGACTCGCAGTGAGCTGGCAGTTCCTCCTAGACCAGGCACAGCCTCCCAGTAAACTGGCAGCTCCTCCTGCAACAGGTCCAGACTCCCAGTGAACTGGCAGCTCCTCCTACACCAGGCCCAAACTCCTAGTGTATTGGCAGCTCCTCCTAGACCAGGCCCGAACTCCGAGTGAACTGGCAGCTCCACCTACACCAGGTCCAGTCTCCCAGTGAACTGGCAGCTCTTCCTAGACCTGACCCAGACTCCCATTGAACTGGCAGTTCCTCCTACACCAGGCCCGGAACCCCAGTGAACTGGCATTCCGCGTAAACCAGACCCGGACACCCAGTGAACTGGCAGCTCTTCCTAGACCAGGCCCAGTATCCAAGTGAACTGGCAGCTCCTGCAACACCAGGCCCAGACTCCCAGAGAATTGGCAGTTCCTCCTACACCAGGCCCGGTCTCCCAGAGAACTGGCAGTTCCTCCGACAGCAGGCCCAGACTCGCAGTGAACTGGCAGCTCCTCCTACACCAGGCCCAGACGCCCAGTGATCTGGCAGCTCCTCCTACACCAGGCCCAGATGCCCAGTGAACTGGCAGCACCTCCAACACCAGGCCCAGACTCCCAGTGAACTCACAGCTCCGCCTACACCGGACCTGGACACCCAGAGAACTAGCAGCTCCTCCTAGACCAGGCCCAGATTCCCAGAGAACTGGCAAATCCTCCTACACCAGGCCCAGACTCCCAGTGAACTGGCAGATCCTCCTACATTAAGACCAGACGCCCAGTGAACTGGAAGCTTCTGCTACACAATGCCCAGACTCCCAGAGAACTGGCAGCTCCACCTATTCCAGAACCAGACTCCCAGTGAACTGGCAGCTCCTCCTACACCAGACCCAGGCTCCCAGTGAACTGACAGCTCTTCTTGCACCAGCCCAGACTCCGAGTGAACTGGCACTTCTTCCTGGACCGGAGCCAGACTCCCAGAGAAATGGCAGCTCCTTCTAATCCAGGACCAGACTCCCAGTGAACTGGCAGCTCCTCCTACTCCAGACCCAGGCTCCCAGTGAACTGGCAGCTCCTCCTACACCAGACCCAGGCTCCCAGTGAACTGGCAGCTCCTCCTACACCAGACCCAGGCTCACAGTGAACTGACAGCTCTTCTTGCACCAGGCCCAGCCTCCGTATGAACTGGCACCTCTTCCTAGACCGGAGCCAGACTCCCAGAGAACTGGCAGCTCCTCCTATCCAGGCCCAGACTCCCAGTAAACTGGCAGCTCCTCCACAGCCAGGACCAGACACCCAGTGAACTGGCAGCTCTTCCGAGACCAGGCCCAGTATCCAAGTGAAATGGCAGCTCCTGCAACACCAGACCCAGACTCCCAGTCAACTGGCAGCTCCTCCTACACCAGGCCCTGACTCCCAGTGAATTGGCAGCTCCTCCTACACCAGGCCCGGTCTCCCAGTGAACTGGCAGCTCCTCCTACACCAGGCCCGGTCTCCCAGAGAACTGGCAGCTCCTCCTAAATCAGGCCCAGTCTCCCAGTGAACTGGCAGCTCTTCCTAGACCTGGCGCAGACTCCAATTGAACTGGCAGCTCCTCCTACAGCAGGCCTGGAAACCCAGTGAACTGGCAGCTCCGCCGACGCCAGGACCAGGATCCGAGTGAACTGGCAGCTCTGCGTAAACCAGACCCAAACTCCCAGTGAACTGGCAGCTCCTCCTGCACGAGATCCACACTCCCAGTGAATTGGCAGCTCCTCATTGACCAGGCCCGGACACCCAGTGAACCGGCAGCTCCTCCTGGACCAGGCCTAGCCTCGCAGTGAACTGTCGGGTCCTCCTAGACCAGGCCCAGACTCCCAGTGAACTCTCAGCTCCTCTGACACAAGGCCTGGAAACCCAGTGAACTGGCAGCTCTGCCTACACCAGTCCCGGACACCCAGAGAACTAGCAGCTCCTCCTAGACCAGGCCCAGATTCCCTATGAACTGGCAGCTCCTCTTAGACGAGACCCAGACTCCCAGTATACTGGCAGCTCGTCCGACACCAGGCCCAGACTCCCAGAGAACTGTCAGCTCCTCCTACTCTAGGATCAGACTCGCAGTGAGCTGGCAGTTCCTCCTAGACCAGGCACAGCCTCCCAGTAAACTGGCAGCTCCTCCTGCAACAGGTCCAGAGTCCCAGTGAACTGGCAGCTCCTCCTAGACCAGGCCCAAACTCCCAGTGAATTGGCAGCACCTCCTACACCAGGCCCAAACTCCTAGTGTATTGGCAGCTCCTCCTAGACCAGGCCCGAACTCCGAGTGAACTGGCAGCTCCACCTACACCAGGTCCAGTCTCCCAGTGAACTGGCAGCTCTTCCTAGACCTGACCCAGACTCCCATTGAACTGGCAGTTCCTCCTACACCAGGCCCGGAAACCCAGTGAACTGGCATTCCGCGTAAACCAGACCCGAACTCCCAGTGAACTGGCAGCTCCTCCTACACAAGGCCCAGACTCCCAGTGAACTGCAGCTCCTCCTTCACCAGTCCCTGACTCCCAGTGAACTGTCAGTTCCTCCTACAGCAGGCCCTGACTCGCAGTGAACTGGCAGCTCCTCCTACACCAGGCCCAGACGCCCAGTGAATTGCAGCTCCTCCTACACCAGGCCCAGACGCCCAGTGAACTGGCAGCTCCTCCTACACCAGACCCAGGCTCCCAGTGAACTGACAGCTCTTCTTGCACCAGGCCCAGCCTCCGTATGAACTGGCACCTCTTCCTAGACCGGAGCCAGACTCCCAGAGAACTGGCAGCTCCTCCTATCCAGGCCCAGACTCCCAGTAAACTGGCAGCTCCTCCACAGCCAGGACCAGGCTCCCAGTGAACTGGCAGCTCCTCCTACACCAGGCCCAGACTCCCAGTGAATTGGCAGCTCCTCATACACCAGGCCCGGTCTCCCAGTGAACTGGCAGCTCCTCCTGCACCAGGCCCGGTCTCCCAGAGAACTGGCAGCTCCTCCTAAATCAGGCCCAGTCTCCCAGTGAACTGGCAGCTCTTCCTAGACCTGGCGCAGACTCCCATTGAACTGGCAGCTCCTCCTACAACAGGCCTGGAAACCCAGTGAACTGGCAGCTCCGCCGACGCCAGGACCAGGATCCTAGTGAACTGGCAGCTCTGCGTAAACCAGACCCGAACTCCCAGTGAACTGGCAGCTCCTCCTGCACGAGATCCACACTCCCAGTGAATTGGCAGCTCCTCCTTGACCAGGCCCGGACACCCAGTGAACCGGCAGCTCCTCCTGGACCAGGTCTAGCCTCGCAGTGAACTGTCGGGTCCTCCGAGACCAGACCCAGACTCCCAGTAAACTGGGAGCTCGTCCAACACCAGGCCCAGACTCCCAGTGAAATCTCAGCTCCTCTGACACAAGGCCTGGAAACCCAGTGAACTGGCAGCTCTGCCTACACCAGTCCCGGACACCCAGAGAACTAGCAGCTCCTCCTAGACCAGGCCCAGATTCCCTATGAACTGGCAGCTCCTCCTAGACCAGGCCCAGATTCCCAGTGAACTGGCAACTCCTCCTAGACCAGCCCCAGGCTCCCAGTGAACTGGCAGGACCTCCTAGACCAGGCCCAGTCTCCCAGTGAACTGGCAGCACCTCCTAGACCAGGCCCAGTCTCCCAGTGAACTGGCAGCTCCCCCTAAAAGAGTCCATGACTTGCAGTGAACTGTTAGCTCCTCATCCACCAGACTCGGACTCCCAGTGAACTGGCAAATCCTCCGACACCAGGCCCAGACTCCCAGTGAAATGGCAGATCCTCCGACATTAAGACCAGACGCCCAGTGAACGGGAAGCTTCTGCTACACAATGCCCAGACTCCCAGAGAACTGGCAGCTCCACACATTCCAGGACCAGACTCCCAGTGAACTGGCAGCTCCTCCTACTCCAGACCCAGGCTCCCAGTGAACTGGCAGCTCCTCCTACACCAGACCCAGGCTCCCAGTGAACTGGCAGCTCCTCCTACACCAGGCCCAGCCTCCGAGTGAACTGGCACCTCTTCCTAGACCAGGCCCAGACTCCCAGTGAACTGGCAGCTCCTCCTAGACCAGGCCCAGACTCCCAGTGAACTGGCAGCTCCTCCTACACCAGAACCAAACTGCCAGAGAACTGTCTGCTCCTCCTAGACCAGGCCCGCACTCCGAGTGAACTAGCAGCTTTTCCGACACCACGCCCGGAATCCCAGTGAACTGCCGGCTCCGCCGATGCCAGAACCAGGATCCCAGTGAACTGGCAGCTCCGCGTAAACCAGACCCAAACTCCCAGTGAACTGGCAGCTCCTGCGACACGAGACCCGCACTCCCAGTGAACTGGCAACTCCTCCTTGACCAGGCCCAGACACCCAGTGAACGGGCAGCTCCTCCTGGACCAGGCCTAGACTTGCAGTGAGCTGGCAGTTCCTCCGAGACCAGGCACAGCCTCCCAGTAAACTGGCAGCTCCACCTACGCCAGACCCAGATTCCAGTGAACTGGCACCTTTTCCCAGACCAGGCACAGATTGCCAGTGAACGGGCAGCTCCTCCTGGACCAGGCCTACACTCACAGTGAACTGGCAGCTCCTCTTAGACGAGACCCAGACTCCCAGTATACTGGCAGCTCGTCCGACACCAGGCCCAGACTCCCAGAGAACTGTCAGCTCCTCCTACTCTAGGATCAGACTCGCAGTGAGCTGGCAGTTCCTCCTAGACCAGGCACAGCCTCCCAGTAAACTGGCAGCTCCTCCTGCAACAGGTCCAGACTCCCAGTGAACTGGCAGCTCCTCCTAGACCAGGCCCAAACTCCCAGTGAATTGGCAGCACCTCCTACACCAGGCCCAAACTCCTAGTGTATTGGCAGCTCCTCCTACACCAGGCCCGGAAACCCAGTGAACTGGCATTCCGCGTAAACCAGACCCGGACACCCAGTGAACTGGCAGCTCTTCCTAGACCAGGCCCAGTATCCAAGTGAACTGGCAGCTCCTGCAACACCAGGCCCAGACTCCCAGTGAATTGGCAGTTCCTCCTACAGCAGGCCCTGACTCGCAGTGAACTGGCAGCTCCTCCTACACCAGGCCCAGACTCGCAGTGAACTGGCAGCTCCTCCTACACCAGGCCCAGACGCCCAGTGAACTGCAGCTCCTCCTACACCAGGCCCAGACATCCAGTGAACTGGCAGCTCCTCCTACACCAGGCCCTGATGCCCAGTGAACTGGCAGCACCTCCAACACCAGGCCCAGACTCCCAGTGAACTCACAGCTCCGCCTACACCGGACCTGGACACCCAGAGAACTAGCAGCTCCTCCTAGACCATGCCCAGATTCCCAGAGAACTGGCAAATCCTCCTACACCAGGCCCAGACTTCCAGTGAACTGGCAGATCCTCCTACATTAAGACCAGACGCCCAGTGAACTGGACGCTTCTGCTACACAATGCCCAGACTCCCAGAGAACTGGCAGCTCCACCTATTCCAGGACCAGACTCCCAGTGAACTGGCAGCTCCTCCTACTCCAGACCCAGGCTCCCAGTGAACTGGCAGCTCCTCCTACACCAGACCCAGGCTCCCAGTGAACTGGCAACTCCTCCTACACCAGACCCAGGCTCCCAGTGAACTGACAGCTCTTCTTGCACCAGGCCCAGCCTCCGAGTGAACTGGCACTTCTTCCTGGACCGGAGCCAGACTGCCAGAGAAATGGCAGCTCCTTCTATTCCAGGACCAGACTCCCAGTGAACTGGCAGCTCCTCCTACTTCAGACCCAGGCTCCCAGTGAACTGGCAGCTCCTCCTACACCAGACCCAGGCTCCCATTGAACTGGCAGCTCCTCCTACACCAGACCCAGGCTCCCAGTGAACTGACAGCTCTTCTTGCACCAGGCCCAGCCTCCGTATGAACTGGCACCTCTTCCTAGACCAGAGCCAGACTCCCAGAGAACTGGCAGCTCCTCCTATCCAGGCCCAGACTCCCAGTGAACAGGCCGATCCTCCGAGACCAGACCCAGACACCCAGTGAACTGGCAGCTCTTCCTAGACCAGGCCCAGTATCAAAGTGAACTGGCAGCTCCTGCAACACCAGGCCCAGACTCCCAGTCAACTGGCAGCTCCTCCTGCACCAGGCCCAGACTCCCAGTGAATTGGCAGCTCCTCCTACACCAGGCCCGGTCTCCCAGAGAACTGGCAGCTCCTCCTACACCAGGCCCGGTCTCCCAGAGAACTGGCAGCTCCTCCTAAATCAGGCCCAGTCTCCCAGTTAACTGGCAGCTCTTCCTAGACCTGGCGCAGACTCCAATTGAACTGGCAGCTCCTCCTACAGCAGGCCTGGAAACCCAGTGAACTGGCAGCTCCGCCGACGCCAGGACCAGGATCCTAGTGAACTGGCAGCTCTGCGTAAACCAGACCCAAACTCCCAGTGAACTGGCAGCTCCTCCTGCACGAGATCCACACTCCCAGTGAATTGGCAGCTCCTCCTTGACCAGGCCCGGACACCCAGTGAACCGGCAGCTCCTCTTGGACCAGGCCTAGCCTCGCAGTGAACTGTCGGGTCCTCCTAGACCAGGCCCAGACTCCCAGTGAACTCTCAGCTCCTCTGACACAAGGCCTGGAAACCCAGTGAACTGGCAGCTCTGCCGACACCAGTCCCGGACACCCAGAGAACTAGCAGCTCCTCCGAGACCAGGCCCAGATTCCCTATGAACTGGCAGCTCCTCTTAGACGAGACCCAGACGCCCAGTATACTGGCAGCTCGTCCGACACCAGGCCCAGACTCCCAGAGAACTGTCAGCTCCTCCTACTCTAGATTCAGCTTCGCAGTGAACTGGCAGTTCCTCCTAGACCAGGCACAGCCTCCCAGTAAACTGGCAGCTCCTCCTGCAACAGGTCCAGACTCCCAGTGAACTGGCAGCACCTCCTACACCAGGTTCAAACTCCTAGTGTATTGGCAGCTCCTCCTAGACCAGGCCCGAACTCCGAGTGAACTGGCAGCTCCACCTACACCAGGTCCAGTCTCCCAGTGAACTGGCAGCTCTTCCTAGACCTGACCCAGACTCCCATTGAACTGGCAGTTCCTCCCACACCAGGCCCGGAAACCCAGTGAACTGACATTCCGCGTAAACCAGACCCGAACTCCCAGTGAACTGGCAGCTCCTCCTACACAAGGCCCAGACTCCCAGTGAACTGGCAGCTCCTCCTTCACCAGTCCCTGACTCCCAGTGAACTGTCAGTTCCTCCTACAGCAGGCCCTGACTCGCAGTGAACTGGCAGCTCCTCCTACACCAGGCCCAGACGCCCAGTGAACTGCAGCTCCTACACCAGGCCCAGACGCCCAGTGAACTGGCAGCTCCTCCTACACCAGGCCCAGATGCCCAGTGAACTGGCAGCACCTCCAACACCAGGCCCAGACTCCCAGTGATCTCACAGCTCCACCTACACCGGACCTGGACACCCAGAGAACTAGCAGCTCCTCCTAGACCAGGCCCAGATTCCCAGAGAACTGGCAAATCCTCCTACACCAGGCCCAGACTCCCAGTGAACTGGCAGATCCTCCTACATTAAGACCAGACGCCCAGTGAACTGGAAGCTTCTGCTACACAATGCCCAGACTCCCAGAGAACTGGCAGCTCCACCTATTCCAGGCCCAGCCTCCGAGTGAACTGGCACTTCTTCCTGGACCGGAGCCAGACTCCCAGAGAAATGGCAGCTCCTTCTATTCCAGGACCAGACTCCCAGTGAACTGGCAGCTCCTCCTACTCCAGACCCAGGCTCCCAGTGAACTGGCAGCTCCCCCTACACCAGACCCAGGCTCCCAGTGAACTGACAGCTCTTCTTGCACCAGGCCCAGCCTCCGTATGAACTGGCACCTCTTCCTAGACCGGAGCCAGACTCCCAGAGAGCTGGCAGCTCCTCCTATCCAGGCCCAGACTCCCAGTAAACTGGTAGCTCCTCCACAGCCAGGACCAGACTCCCAGTGAACTGGCAGCTCTTCCTAGACCAGGCCCAGTATCCAAGTGAACTGGCAGCTCCTGCAACACCAGGCCCAGACTCCCAGTCAACTGGCAGCTCCTCCTACACCAGGCCCAGACTCCCAGTGAATTGGCAGCTCCTCCGACACCAGGCCCGGTCTCCCAGAGAACTGGCAGCTCTTCCTAGACCTGGCGCAGACTCCAATTGAACTGGCAGCTCCTCCTACAGCAGGCCCGGAAACCCAGTGAACTGGCAGCTCCGCCGACGCCAGGACCAGGATCCTAGTGAACTGGCAGCTCTGCGTAAACCAGACCCGAACTCCCAGTGAACTGGCAGCTCCTGCTGCACGAGATCCACACTCCCAGTGAATTGGCAGCTCCTCCTTGACAGGCCCGGACACCCAGTGAACCGGCAGCTCCTCCTGGACCAGGCCTAGCCTCGCAGTGAACTGTCGGGTCCTCCTAGACCAGACCCAGACTCCCAGTAAACTGGGAGCTCGTCCAACACCAGGCCCAGACTCCCAGTGAACTCTCAGCTCCTCTGACACAAGGCCTGGAAACCCAGTGAACTGGCAGCTCTGCCTACACCAGTCCCGGACACCCAGAGAACTAGCAGCTCCTCCTAGACCAGGCCCAGATTCCCTATGAACTGGCAGCTCCTCCTAGACCAGGCCCAGATTCCCAGTGAACTGGCAGCTCCTCCTAGACCAGCCCCAGGCTCCCAGTGAACTGGCAGGACCTCCTAGACCAGGCCCAGTCTCCCAGTGAACTGGCAGCACCTCCTAGACCAGGCCCAGTCTCCCAGTGAACTGGCAGCTCTTCCTAGACCTGACCCAGACTCCCATTGAACTGGCAGTTCCTCCTACACCAGGCCCGGAAACCCAGTGAACTGGCATTCCGCGTAAACCAGACCCGAACTCCCAGTGAACTGGCAGCTCCTCCTACACAAGGCCCAGACTCCCAGTGAACTGCAGCTCCTCCTTCACCAGTCCCTGACTCCCAGTGAACTGTCAGTTCCTCCTACAGCAGGCCCTGACTCGCAGTGAACTGGCAGCTCCTCCTACACCAGGCCCAGACGCCCAGTGAATTGCAGCTCCTCCTACACCAGGCCCAGACGCCCAGTGAACTGGCAGCTCCTCCTACACCAGACCCAGGCTCCCAGTGAACTGACAGCTCTTCTTGCACCAGGCCCAGCCTCCGTATGAACTGGCACCTCTTCCTAGACCGGAGCCAGACTCCCAGAGAACTGGCAGCTCCTCCTATCCAGGCCCAGACTCCCAGTAAACTGGCAGCTCCTCCACAGCCAGGACCAGGCTCCCAGTGAACTGGCAGCTCCTCCTACACCAGGCCCAGACTCCCAGTGAATTGGCAGCTCCTCATACACCAGGCCCGGTCTCCCAGTGAACTGGCAGCTCCTCCTGCACCAGGCCCGGTCTCCCAGAGAACTGGCAGCTCCTCCTAAATCAGGCCCAGTCTCCCAGTGAACTGGCAGCTCTTCCTAGACCTGGCGCAGACTCCCATTGAACTGGCAGCTCCTCCTACAACAGGCCTGGAAACCCAGTGAACTGGCAGCTCCGCCGACGCCAGGACCAGGATCCTAGTGAACTGGCAGCTCTGCGTAAACCAGACCCGAACTCCCAGTGAACTGGCAGCTCCTCCTGCACGAGATCCACACTCCCAGTGAATTGGCAGCTCCTCCTTGACCAGGCCCGGACACCCAGTGAACCGGCAGCTCCTCCTGGACCAGGTCTAGCCTCGCAGTGAACTGTCGGGTCCTCCGAGACCAGACCCAGACTCCCAGTAAACTGGGAGCTCGTCCAACACCAGGCCCAGACTCCCAGTGAAATCTCAGCTCCTCTGACACAAGGCCTGGAAACCCAGTGAACTGGCAGCTCTGCCTACACCAGTCCCGGACACCCAGAGAACTAGCAGCTCCTCCTAGACCAGGCCCAGATTCCCTATGAACTGGCAGCTCCTCCTAGACCAGGCCCAGATTCCCAGTGAACTGGCAACTCCTCCTAGACCAGCCCCAGGCTCCCAGTGAACTGGCAGGACCTCCTAGACCAGGCCCAGTCTCCCAGTGAACTGGCAGCACCTCCTAGACCAGGCCCAGTCTCCCAGTGAACTGGCAGCTCCCCCTAAAAGAGTCCATGACTTGCAGTGAACTGTTAGCTCCTCATCCACCAGACTCGGACTCCCAGTGAACTGGCAAATCCTCCGACACCAGGCCCAGACTCCCAGTGAAATGGCAGATCCTCCGACATTAAGACCAGACGCCCAGTGAACGGGAAGCTTCTGCTACACAATGCCCAGACTCCCAGAGAACTGGCAGCTCCACACATTCCAGGACCAGACTCCCAGTGAACTGGCAGCTCCTCCTACTCCAGACCCAGGCTCCCAGTGAACTGGCAGCTCCTCCTACACCAGACCCAGGCTCCCAGTGAACTGGCAGCTCCTCCTACACCAGGCCCAGCCTCCGAGTGAACTGGCACCTCTTCCTAGACCAGGCCCAGACTCCCAGTGAACTGGCAGCTCCTCCTAGACCAGGCCCAGACTCCCAGTGAACTGGCAGCTCCTCCTACACCAGAACCAAACTGCCAGAGAACTGTCTGCTCCTCCTAGACCAGGCCCGCACTCCGAGTGAACTAGCAGCTTTTCCGACACCACGCCCGGAATCCCAGTGAACTGCCGGCTCCGCCGATGCCAGAACCAGGATCCCAGTGAACTGGCAGCTCCGCGTAAACCAGACCCAAACTCCCAGTGAACTGGCAGCTCCTGCGACACGAGACCCGCACTCCCAGTGAACTGGCAACTCCTCCTTGACCAGGCCCAGACACCCAGTGAACGGGCAGCTCCTCCTGGACCAGGCCTAGACTTGCAGTGAGCTGGCAGTTCCTCCGAGACCAGGCACAGCCTCCCAGTAAACTGGCAGCTCCACCTACGCCAGACCCAGATTCCAGTGAACTGGCACCTTTTCCCAGACCAGGCACAGATTGCCAGTGAACGGGCAGCTCCTCCTGGACCAGGCCTACACTCACAGTGAACTGGCAGCTCCTCTTAGACGAGACCCAGACTCCCAGTATACTGGCAGCTCGTCCGACACCAGGCCCAGACTCCCAGAGAACTGTCAGCTCCTCCTACTCTAGGATCAGACTCGCAGTGAGCTGGCAGTTCCTCCTAGACCAGGCACAGCCTCCCAGTAAACTGGCAGCTCCTCCTGCAACAGGTCCAGACTCCCAGTGAACTGGCAGCTCCTCCTAGACCAGGCCCAAACTCCCAGTGAATTGGCAGCACCTCCTACACCAGGCCCAAACTCCTAGTGTATTGGCAGCTCCTCCTACACCAGGCCCGGAAACCCAGTGAACTGGCATTCCGCGTAAACCAGACCCGGACACCCAGTGAACTGGCAGCTCTTCCTAGACCAGGCCCAGTATCCAAGTGAACTGGCAGCTCCTGCAACACCAGGCCCAGACTCCCAGTGAATTGGCAGTTCCTCCTACAGCAGGCCCTGACTCGCAGTGAACTGGCAGCTCCTCCTACACCAGGCCCAGACTCGCAGTGAACTGGCAGCTCCTCCTACACCAGGCCCAGACGCCCAGTGAACTGCAGCTCCTCCTACACCAGGCCCAGACATCCAGTGAACTGGCAGCTCCTCCTACACCAGGCCCTGATGCCCAGTGAACTGGCAGCACCTCCAACACCAGGCCCAGACTCCCAGTGAACTCACAGCTCCGCCTACACCGGACCTGGACACCCAGAGAACTAGCAGCTCCTCCTAGACCATGCCCAGATTCCCAGAGAACTGGCAAATCCTCCTACACCAGGCCCAGACTTCCAGTGAACTGGCAGATCCTCCTACATTAAGACCAGACGCCCAGTGAACTGGACGCTTCTGCTACACAATGCCCAGACTCCCAGAGAACTGGCAGCTCCACCTATTCCAGGACCAGACTCCCAGTGAACTGGCAGCTCCTCCTACTCCAGACCCAGGCTCCCAGTGAACTGGCAGCTCCTCCTACACCAGACCCAGGCTCCCAGTGAACTGGCAACTCCTCCTACACCAGACCCAGGCTCCCAGTGAACTGACAGCTCTTCTTGCACCAGGCCCAGCCTCCGAGTGAACTGGCACTTCTTCCTGGACCGGAGCCAGACTGCCAGAGAAATGGCAGCTCCTTCTATTCCAGGACCAGACTCCCAGTGAACTGGCAGCTCCTCCTACTTCAGACCCAGGCTCCCAGTGAACTGGCAGCTCCTCCTACACCAGACCCAGGCTCCCATTGAACTGGCAGCTCCTCCTACACCAGACCCAGGCTCCCAGTGAACTGACAGCTCTTCTTGCACCAGGCCCAGCCTCCGTATGAACTGGCACCTCTTCCTAGACCAGAGCCAGACTCCCAGAGAACTGGCAGCTCCTCCTATCCAGGCCCAGACTCCCAGTGAACAGGCCGATCCTCCGAGACCAGACCCAGACACCCAGTGAACTGGCAGCTCTTCCTAGACCAGGCCCAGTATCAAAGTGAACTGGCAGCTCCTGCAACACCAGGCCCAGACTCCCAGTCAACTGGCAGCTCCTCCTGCACCAGGCCCAGACTCCCAGTGAATTGGCAGCTCCTCCTACACCAGGCCCGGTCTCCCAGAGAACTGGCAGCTCCTCCTACACCAGGCCCGGTCTCCCAGAGAACTGGCAGCTCCTCCTAAATCAGGCCCAGTCTCCCAGTTAACTGGCAGCTCTTCCTAGACCTGGCGCAGACTCCAATTGAACTGGCAGCTCCTCCTACAGCAGGCCTGGAAACCCAGTGAACTGGCAGCTCCGCCGACGCCAGGACCAGGATCCTAGTGAACTGGCAGCTCTGCGTAAACCAGACCCAAACTCCCAGTGAACTGGCAGCTCCTCCTGCACGAGATCCACACTCCCAGTGAATTGGCAGCTCCTCCTTGACCAGGCCCGGACACCCAGTGAACCGGCAGCTCCTCTTGGACCAGGCCTAGCCTCGCAGTGAACTGTCGGGTCCTCCTAGACCAGGCCCAGACTCCCAGTGAACTCTCAGCTCCTCTGACACAAGGCCTGGAAACCCAGTGAACTGGCAGCTCTGCCGACACCAGTCCCGGACACCCAGAGAACTAGCAGCTCCTCCGAGACCAGGCCCAGATTCCCTATGAACTGGCAGCTCCTCTTAGACGAGACCCAGACGCCCAGTATACTGGCAGCTCGTCCGACACCAGGCCCAGACTCCCAGAGAACTGTCAGCTCCTCCTACTCTAGATTCAGCTTCGCAGTGAACTGGCAGTTCCTCCTAGACCAGGCACAGCCTCCCAGTAAACTGGCAGCTCCTCCTGCAACAGGTCCAGACTCCCAGTGAACTGGCAGCACCTCCTACACCAGGTTCAAACTCCTAGTGTATTGGCAGCTCCTCCTAGACCAGGCCCGAACTCCGAGTGAACTGGCAGCTCCACCTACACCAGGTCCAGTCTCCCAGTGAACTGGCAGCTCTTCCTAGACCTGACCCAGACTCCCATTGAACTGGCAGTTCCTCCCACACCAGGCCCGGAAACCCAGTGAACTGACATTCCGCGTAAACCAGACCCGAACTCCCAGTGAACTGGCAGCTCCTCCTACACAAGGCCCAGACTCCCAGTGAACTGGCAGCTCCTCCTTCACCAGTCCCTGACTCCCAGTGAACTGTCAGTTCCTCCTACAGCAGGCCCTGACTCGCAGTGAACTGGCAGCTCCTCCTACACCAGGCCCAGACGCCCAGTGAACTGCAGCTCCTACACCAGGCCCAGACGCCCAGTGAACTGGCAGCTCCTCCTACACCAGGCCCAGATGCCCAGTGAACTGGCAGCACCTCCAACACCAGGCCCAGACTCCCAGTGATCTCACAGCTCCACCTACACCGGACCTGGACACCCAGAGAACTAGCAGCTCCTCCTAGACCAGGCCCAGATTCCCAGAGAACTGGCAAATCCTCCTACACCAGGCCCAGACTCCCAGTGAACTGGCAGATCCTCCTACATTAAGACCAGACGCCCAGTGAACTGGAAGCTTCTGCTACACAATGCCCAGACTCCCAGAGAACTGGCAGCTCCACCTATTCCAGGCCCAGCCTCCGAGTGAACTGGCACTTCTTCCTGGACCGGAGCCAGACTCCCAGAGAAATGGCAGCTCCTTCTATTCCAGGACCAGACTCCCAGTGAACTGGCAGCTCCTCCTACTCCAGACCCAGGCTCCCAGTGAACTGGCAGCTCCCCCTACACCAGACCCAGGCTCCCAGTGAACTGACAGCTCTTCTTGCACCAGGCCCAGCCTCCGTATGAACTGGCACCTCTTCCTAGACCGGAGCCAGACTCCCAGAGAGCTGGCAGCTCCTCCTATCCAGGCCCAGACTCCCAGTAAACTGGTAGCTCCTCCACAGCCAGGACCAGACTCCCAGTGAACTGGCAGCTCTTCCTAGACCAGGCCCAGTATCCAAGTGAACTGGCAGCTCCTGCAACACCAGGCCCAGACTCCCAGTCAACTGGCAGCTCCTCCTACACCAGGCCCAGACTCCCAGTGAATTGGCAGCTCCTCCGACACCAGGCCCGGTCTCCCAGAGAACTGGCAGCTCTTCCTAGACCTGGCGCAGACTCCAATTGAACTGGCAGCTCCTCCTACAGCAGGCCCGGAAACCCAGTGAACTGGCAGCTCCGCCGACGCCAGGACCAGGATCCTAGTGAACTGGCAGCTCTGCGTAAACCAGACCCGAACTCCCAGTGAACTGGCAGCTCCTGCTGCACGAGATCCACACTCCCAGTGAATTGGCAGCTCCTCCTTGACAGGCCCGGACACCCAGTGAACCGGCAGCTCCTCCTGGACCAGGCCTAGCCTCGCAGTGAACTGTCGGGTCCTCCTAGACCAGACCCAGACTCCCAGTAAACTGGGAGCTCGTCCAACACCAGGCCCAGACTCCCAGTGAACTCTCAGCTCCTCTGACACAAGGCCTGGAAACCCAGTGAACTGGCAGCTCTGCCTACACCAGTCCCGGACACCCAGAGAACTAGCAGCTCCTCCTAGACCAGGCCCAGATTCCCTATGAACTGGCAGCTCCTCCTAGACCAGGCCCAGATTCCCAGTGAACTGGCAGCTCCTCCTAGACCAGCCCCAGGCTCCCAGTGAACTGGCAGGACCTCCTAGACCAGGCCCAGTCTCCCAGTGAACTGGCAGCACCTCCTAGACCAGGCCCAGTCTCCCAGTGAACTGGCAGCTCCCCCTAAAAGAGTCCATGACTTGCAGTGAACTGTTAGCTCCTCATCCACCAGACTCGGACTCCCAGTGAACTGGCAAATCCTCCTACACCAGGCCCAGACGCCCAGTGAAATGGCAGATCCTCCTACATTAAGACCAGACGCCCAGTGAACTGGAAGCTTCTGCTACACAATGCCCAGACTCCCAGAGAACTGGCAGCTCTACATATTCCAGGACCAGACTCCCAGTGAACTGTCAGTTCCTCCTACAGCAGGCCCTGACTCGCAGTGAACTGGCAGCTCCTCCTACACTAGGCCCAGACGCCCAGTGAACTGGCAGCTCCTCCTACACCAGGCCCAGATGCCCAGTGAACTGGCAGCACCTCCAACACCAGGCCCAGACTCCCAGTGAACTCACAGCTCCGCCTACACCGGACCTGGACACCCAGAGAACTAGCAGCTCCTCCTAGACCAGGCCCAGATTCCCAGAGAACTGGCAAATCCTCCGACACCAGGCCCAGACTCCCAGTGAACTGGCAGATCCTCCTACATTAAGACCAGACGCCCAGTGAACTGGAAGCTTCTGCTACACAATGCCCAGACTCCCAGAGAACTGGCAGCTCCACCTATTCCAGGACCAGACTCCCAGTGAACTGGCAGCTCCTCCTCCTCCAGACTCAGGCTCCCAGTGAACTGGCAGCTCCTCCTACACCAGACCCAGGCTCCCAGTGAACTGGCAGCTCCTCCTACACCAGACCCAGGCTCCCAGTGAACTGACAGCTCTTCTTGCACCAGGCCCAGCCTCCGTATGAAGTGGCACCTCTTCCTAGACCGGAGCCAGACTCCCAGAGAAATGGCAGCTCCTTCTATTCCAGGACCAGACTCCCAGTGAACTGGCAGCTCCTCCTACTCCAGACCCAGGCTCCCAGTGAACTGGCAGCTCCTCCTACACCAGACCCAGGCTCCCAGTGAACTGGCAGCTCCTCCTACACCAGACCCAGGCTCACAGTGAACTGACAGCTCTTCTTGCACCAGGCCCAGCCTCCGTATGAACTGGCACCTCTTCCTAGACCGGAGCCAGACTCCCAGAGAACTGGCAGCTCCTCCTATCCAGGCCCAGACTCCCAGTAAACTGGCAGCTCCTCCACAGCCAGGACCAGACTCCCAGTGAACTGGCCGCTCCTCCGAGACCAGACCCGGACACCCAGTGAACTGGCAGCTCTTCCTAGACCAGGCCCAGTATCCAAGTGAACTGGCAGCTCCTGCAACAAAAGGCCCAGACTCCCAGTCAACTGGCAGCTCCTCCTACACCAGGCCCAGACTCCCAGTGAATTGGCAGCTCCTCCTACACCAGGCCCGGTCTCCCAGTGAACTGGCAGCTCCTCCTACACCAGGCCCAGACTCCCAGTGAATTGGCAGCTCCTCCTACACCAGGCCCGGTCTCCCAGTGAACTGGCAGCTCCTCCTAAATCAGGCCCAGTCTCCCAGTGAACTGGCAGCTCTTCCTAGACCTGGAGCAGACTCCAATTGAACTGGCAGCTCCTCCTACAGCAGGCCCGGAAACCCAGTGAACTGGCAGCTCCGCCGACGCCAGGACCAGGATCCTAGTGAACTGGCAGCTCTGCGTAAACCAGACCCGAACTCCCAGTGAACTGGCAGCTCCTCCTGCACGAGATCCACACTCCCAGTGAATTGGCAGCTCCTCCTTGACCAGGCCCGGACACCCAGTGAACCGGCAGCTCCTCCTGGACCAGGCCTAGCCTCGCAGTGAACTGTCGGGTCCTCCTAGACCAGACCCAGACTCCCAGTAAACTGGGAGCTCGTCCAACACCAGGCCCAGACTCCCAGTGAACTCTCAGCTCCTCTGACACAAGGCCTGGAAACCCAGTGAACTGGCAGCTCTGCCTACACCAGTCCCGGACACCCAGAGAACTAGCAGCTCCTCCTAGACCAGGCCCAGATTCCCTATGAACTGGCAGCTCCTCCTGGACCAGGCCCAGATTCCCAGTGAACTGGCAGCTCCTCCTAGACCAGCCCCAGGCTCCCAGTGAACTGGCAGGACCTCCTAGACCAGGCCCAGTCTCCCAGTGAACTGGCAGCACCTCCTAGACCAGGCCCAGTCTCCCAGTGAACTGGCAGCTCCCCCTAAAAGAGTCCATGACTTGCAGTGAACTGTTAGCTCCTCATCCACCAGACTCGGACTCCCAGTGAACTGGCAAATCCTCCTACACCAGGCCCAGACTCCCAGTGAAATGGCAGATCCTCCTACATTAAGACCAGACGCCCAGTGAACTGGAAGCTTCTGCTACACAATGCCCAGACTCCCAGAGAACTGGCAGCTCCACATATTCCAGGACCAGACTCACAGTGAACTGGCAGCTCCTCCTACTCCAGACCCAGGCTCCCAGTGAACTGGCAGCTCCTCCTACACCAGACCCAGGCTCCCAGTGAACTGGCAGCTCCTCCTACACCAGACCCAAGCTCCCAGTGAACTGGCAGCTCCTCCTACACCAGGCCCAGACTCCCAGTGAACTGCAGCTCCTCCTACACCAGGCCCAGATGCCCAGTGAACTGGCAGCTCCTCCTACACCAGGCCCAGATGCCCAGTGAACTGGCAGCATCTCCAACACCAGGCCCAGACTCCCAGTGAACTCACAGCTCCGCCTACACCGGACCTGGACACCCAGAGAACTAGCAGCTCCTCCTAGACCAGGCCCAGATTCCCAGTGAACTGGCAGCTCCTCCTACACAAGGCTCAGACTCCCAGTGAATTGGCAGCTCCTCCTACACAAGGCTCAGACTCCAAGTCAACTGGCAGCTGCTCCTATACCAGGCCCAGACTCCCAGTGAATTGGCAGCTCCTCCTACACCAGGCCCGGTCTCCAGAGAACTGGCAGCTCCTCCTACACATGGCCCAGTCTCCCAGAGAACTGGCAGCTCCTCCTAAATCAGGCCCAGTCTCCCAGTGAACTGGCAGCTCTTCCTAGACCTGGCGCAGACTCCCATTGAACTGGCAGCTCCTCCGACACCAGAACCAAACTCCCAGAGAACTGACAGCTCTTCTTGCACCAGGCCCAGCCTCCGTATGAACTGGCACCTCTTCCTAGACCGGAGCCAGACTCCCAGAGAGCTGGCAGCTCCTCCTATCCAGGCCCAGACTCCCAGTAAACTGGCAGCTCCTCCACAGCCAGGACCAGACTCCCAGTGAACTGGCAGCTCTTCCTAGACCAGGCCCAGTATCCAAGTGAACTGGCAGCTCCTGCAACACCAGGCCCAGACTCCCAGTCAACTGGCAGCTCCTCCTACACCAGGCCCAGACTGCCAGTGAATTGGCAGCTCCTCCGACACCAGGCCCGGTCTCCCAGAGAACTGGCAGCTCTTCCTAGACCTGGCGCAGACTCCAATTGAACTGGCAGCTCCTCCTACAGCAGGCCCGGAAACCCAGTGAACTGGCAGCTCCGCCGACGCCAGGACCAGGATCCTAGTGAACTGGCAGCTCTGCGTAAACCAGACCCGAACTCCCAGTGAACTGGCAGCTCCTGCTGCACGAGATCCACACTCCCAGTGAATTGGCAGCTCCTCCTTGACAGGCCCGGACACCCAGTGAACCGGCAGCTCCTCCTGGACCAGGCCTAGCCTTGCAGTGAACTGTCGGGTCCTCCTAGACCAGACCCAGACTCCCAGTAAACTGGGAGCTCGTCCAACACCAGGCCCAGACTCCCAGTGAACTCTCAGCTCCTCTGACACAAGGCCTGGAAACCCAGTGAACTGGCAGCTCTGCCTACACCAGTCCCGGACACCCAGAGAACTAGCAGCTCCTCCTAGACCAGGCCCAGATTCCCTATGAACTGGCAGCTCCTCCTAGACCAGGCCCAGATTCCCAGTGAACTGGCAGCTCCTCCTAGACCAGCCCCAGGCTCCCAGTGAACTGGCAGGACCTCCTAGACCAGGCCCAGTCTCCCAGTGAACTGGCAGCACCTCCTAGACCAGGCCCAGTCTCCCAGTGAACTGGCAGCTCCCCCTAAAAGAGTCCATGACTTGCAGTGAACTGTTAGCTCCTCATCCACCAGACTCGGACTCCCAGTGAACTGGCAAATCCTCCTACACCAGGCCCAGATTCCCAGTGAAATGGCAGATCCTCCTACATTAAGACCAGACGCCCAGTGAACTGGAAGCTTCTGCTACACAATGCCCAGACTCCCAGAGAACTGGCAGCTCTACATATTCCAGGACCAGACTCCCAGTGAACTGTCAGTTCCTCCTACAGCAGGCCCTGACTCCCAGTGAACTGTCAGTTCCTCCTACAGCAGGCCCTGACTCGCAGTGAACTGGCAGCTCCTCCTACACCAGGCCCAGACGCCCAGTGAACTGCAGCTCCTCCTACACCAGGCCCAGACGCCCAGTGAACTGGCAGATCCTCCAACACCAGGCCCAGATGCCCAGTGAACTGGCAGCACCTCCAACACCAGGCCCAGACTCCCAGTGAACTCACAGCTCCGCCTACACCGGACCTGGACACCCAGAGAACTAGCAGCTCCTCCTAGACCAGGCCCAGATTCCCAGAGAACTGGCAAATCCTCCGACACCAGGCCCAGACTCCCAGTGAACTGGCAGATCCTCCTACATTAAGACCAGACGCCCAGTGAACTGGAAGCTTCTGCTACACAATGCCCAGACTCCCAGAGAACTGGCAGCTCCACCTATTCCAGGACCAGACTCCCAGTGAACTGGCAGCTCCTCCTCCTCCAGACTCAGGCTCCCAGTGAACTGGCAGCTCCTCCTACACTAGACCCAGGCTCCCAGTGAACTGGCAGCTCCTCCTACACCAGACCCAGGCTCCCAGTGAACTGACAGCTCTTCTTGCACCAGGCCCAGCCTCCGTATGAAGTGGCACCTCTTCCTAGACCGGAGCCAGACTCCCAGAGAAATGGCAGCTCCTTCTATTCCAGGACCAGACTCCCAGTGAACTGGCAGCTCCTCCTACTCCAGACCCAGGCTCCCAGTGAACTGGCAGCTCCTCCTACACCAGACCCAGGCTCCCAGTGAACTGGCAGCTCCTCCTACACCAGACCCAGGCTCACAGTGAACTGACAGCTCTTCTTGCACCAGGCCCAGCCTCCGTATGAACTGGCACCTCTTCCTAGACCGGAGCCAGACTCCCAGAGAACTGGCAGCTCCTCCTATCCAGGCCCAGACTCCCAGTAAACTGGCAGCTCCTCCACAGCCAGGACCAGACTCCCAGTGAACTGGCCGCTCCTCCGAGACCAGACCCGGACACCCAGTGAACTGGCAGCTCTTCCTAGACCAGGCCCAGTATCCAAGTGAACTGGCAGCTCCTGCAACACCAGGCCCAGACTCCCAGTCAACTGGCAGCTCCTCCTACACCAGGCCCAGACTCCCAGTGAATTGGCAGCTCCTCCTACACCAGGCCCGGTCTCCCAGTGAACTGGCAGCTCCTCCTACACCAGGCCCGGTCTCCCAGAGAACTGGCAGCTCCTCCTAAATCAGGCCCAGTCTCCCAGTGAACTGGCAGCTCTTCCTAGACCTGGAGCAGACTCCAATTGAACTGGCAGCTCCTCCTACAGCAGGCCCGGAAACCCAGTGAACTGGCAGCTCCGCCGACGCCAGGACCAGGATCCTAGTGAACTGGCAGCTCTGCGTAAACCAGACCCGAACTCCCAGTGAACTGGCAGCTCCTCCTGCACGAGATCCACACTCCCAGTGAATTGGCAGCTCCTCCTTGACCAGGCCCGGACACCCAGTGAACCGGCAGCTCCTCCTGGACCAGGCCTAGCCTCGCAGTGAACTGTCGGGTCCTCCTAGACCAGACCCAGACTCCCAGTAAACTGGGAGCTCGTCCAACACCAGGCCCAGACTCCCAGTGAACTCTCAGCTCCTCTGACACAAGGCCTGGAAACCCAGTGAACTGGCAGCTCTGCCTACACCAGTCCCGGACACCCAGAGAACTAGCAGCTCCTCCTAGACCAGGCCCAGATTCCCTATGAACTGGCAGCTCCTCCTGGACCAGGCCCAGATTCCCAGTGAACTGGCAGCTCCTCCTAGACCAGGCCCAGTCTCCCAGTGAACTGGCAGCACCTCCTAGACCAGGCCCAGTCTCCCAGTGAACTGGCAGCTCCCCCTAAAAGAGTCCATGACTTGCAGTGAACTGTTAGCTCCTCATCCACCAGACTCGGACTCCCAGTGAACTGGCAAATCCTCCTACACCAGGCCCAGACTCCCAGTGAAATGGCAGATCCTCCTACATTAAGACCAGACGCCCAGTGAACTGGAAGCTTCTGCTACACAATGCCCAGACTCCCAGAGAACTGGCAGCTCCACATATTCCAGGACCAGACTCACAGTGAACTGGCAGCTCCTCCTACTCCAGACCCAGGCTCCCAGTGAACTGGCAGCTCCTCCTACACCAGACCCAGGCTCCCAGTGAACTGGCAGCTCCTCCTACACCAGACCCAAGCTCCCAGTGAACTGGCAGCTCCTCCTACACCAGGCCCAGACTCCCAGTGAACTGCAGCTCCTCCTACACCAGGCCCAGATGCCCAGTGAACTGGCAGCTCCTCCTACACCAGGCCCAGATGCCCAGTGAACTGGCAGCATCTCCAACACCAGGCCCAGACTCCCAGTGAACTCACAGCTCCGCCTACACCGGACCTGGACACCCAGAGAACTAGCAGCTCCTCCTAGACCAGGCCCAGATTCCCAGTGAACTGGCAGCTCCTCCTACACAAGGCTCAGACTCCCAGTGAATTGGCAGCTCCTCCTACACAAGGCTCAGACTCCAAGTCAACTGGCAGCTCCTCCTATACCAGGCCCAGACTCCCAGTGAACTGGCAGCTCTTCCTAGACCTGGCGCAGACTCCCATTGAACTGGCAGCTCCTCCGACACCAGAACCAAACTCCCAGAGAACTGTCTGCTCCTCATATACCAGAACCAAACTCCGAGTGAACTAGCAGCTCCTCCGACACCACGCCCGGAATCCCAGTGAACTGCCGGCTCCGCCGACGCCAGAACCAGGATCCTAGTGAACTGGCAGCTCCTGCGACACGAGACCCGCACTCCCAGTGAACTGTCAACTCCTCCTCGACCAGGCCCAAACTCCCAGTGAATTGGCAGCTCCTCCTACACATGGCCCAAACTCCGAGTGAACTAGCAGTTCCTCCTACACCAGGCCCGGAAACCCAGTGAACTGGCAGCTCCTCCTACACCAGGCCCGGAAACCCAGTGAACTGGCAGCTCCTCCTACACCAGAACCAAACTCCCAGAGAACTGTCTGCTCCTCCTAGACCAGGCCCGAACTCCGAGAGAACTGGCAGCTCCTCCTAGAGCAGGCACAGCCTCCCAGTAAACTGGCAGCTCCTCCTGCAACAGGTCCAGAATCCCAGTGAACTGGCAGCTCCACCTAGGCCAGATCCAGATTCCCAGTGAACTGGCACCTTTTCCCAGACCAGGCATAGACATCCAGTGAACAGGCAGCTCCTCCTAGACCAGGCCCAAACTTCCAGTGAATTGGCAGCTCCTCCTACACCAGGCCCAGACTCCTAGTGTATTGGCAGCTCCTCCTAGACCAGGCCCGAACTCCGAGTGAACTGGCAGCTCCACCTGCACCATGTCCAGTCTCCCAGTGAACTGGCAGCTCTTCCTGGACCTGACTGAGACTCACATTGAACTGGCAGTTCCTCCTACACCAGGCCCGGAAACCCAGTGAACTGGCATTCCGCGTAAACCAGACCCGAACTCCCAGTGAACTGGCAGCTCCTCCTACACAAGGCCCAGACTCCCAGTGAACTGCAGCTCCTCCTTCACCAGTCCCTGACTCCCAGTGAACTGTCAGTTCCTCCTACAGCAGGCCCTGACTCGCAGTGAACTGGCAGCTCCTCCTACACCAGGCCCAGACGCCCAGTGAACTGCAGCTCCTCCTACACCAGGCCCAGACGCCCAGTGAACTGGCAGCTCCTCCTACACCAGGCCCAGACACCCAGTGAACTGGCAGCACCTCCAACACCAGGCCCAGACTCCCAGTGAACTCACAGCTCCGCCTACACCGGACCTGGACACCCAGAGAACTAGCAGCTCCTCCTAGACTAGGCCCAGATTCCCAGTGAACTGGCAGCTCCTCCTACACAAGGCTCAGACTCCAAGTCAACTGGCAGCTCCTCCTACACCAGGCCCAGACTCCCAGTGCATTGGCAGCTCCTCCGACACAAGGCTCAGACTCCAAGTCAACTGGCAGCTCCTCCTACACCAGGCCCAGACTCCCAGTGAATTGGCAGCTCCTCCTACACCAGGCCCGGTCTCCCAGAGAACTGGCAGCTCCTCCAACACCAGGCTCAGTCTCCCAGAGAACTGGCAGCTCCTCCTAAATCAGGCCCAGTCTCCCAGTGAACTGGCAGCTCCTCCTACACCAGAACCAAACTCCCAGAGAACTGTCTGCTCCTCCTAGACCAGGTCCGAACTCCGAGTGAACTGGCAGTTCCGCCTACACCAGGCCCGTAAACCCAGTAAACTGGCAGCTCCTCCGACACGAGACCTGCACTCGCAGTGAACTGTCAGCTCCTCACTGACCAGGCCGGGACACCCAGTGAATGGGGAGCTCCTCCTGGAGCAGGCCTGGACTCACAGGGAACTGGCAGCTCCTCTTAGACGAGACCCAGACTCCCAGTGAACTGTCAGCTCCTCCTACCCCAGGATCTGACTCCCAGTGAACTGGACGCTCCTCCCACACGAAGGTCTGACTCCCAGTGAACTTGCAGCTCCTCCTTGACCAGACCCTGACTCCCAGTGAACTGGCAGTTCCTCCTAAGCCAGGCCCAGACTCCCAGTGAACTGGCAGCTCCGCCTACACCAGATCCAGACTCCCAGTCAACCGGCAGCTCCTCCCACACCAGGCCCAGACTCCCAGTGATTTGGCAGCTCTGCAAACACCAGATCCAGACTGCCAGTCAACTGGCAGCTCCTCCCACACCAGACCCAGACTCCCAGTGAACTAGCAGCTCCTCCTACACCAGGCCCAGCCTCCGAGTGAACTGGCACCTCTTCCGAGACTGGAGCCAGACTCCCAGAGAACTGGCAGCTCCTCCTACACCAGTCCCAGGCTCGCAGTGAACCGGCAGCTACTCCTGCACCAGGCCCAGACTCCCAGTGAACTGACAGCACTTCTTGCACCAGGCCCAGATTCCCAGTGAACTGGCAGCTCCTCCTACACCAGAAACGGACTCCCAGTGAACTGGCAGCTCTTCCTAGACCAGACACGGACTCTCAGTGAACTGGCAGTACCTCCTAAGCCAGGCCCAGATTCCCAGTGAATTGGCAGCTCCGCAAACACCAGATCCAGACTCCCAGTCAACCGGCAGCTCCTCCCACACCAGGCCCAGCCTCCGACTGAACTGGCACCTCTTCCTAGACTGGAGCCAGACTCCCAGAGAACTGGCAGCTCCGCCTACGCCAGATCCAGACTCCCAGTCAACCGGCTGCTCCTGCTACACCAGGCCCAGACTCCCAGTGAACTGCCCGCTCCGCCGACGCCAGAACCAGGATCCCAGTGAACTGGCAGTTCCTGCGACACGAGACCCGCACTCCCAGTGAACTGGCAACTCCTCCTTGACCAGGCCCAGACACCCAGTGAACGGGCAGCTGCTCCTGGACCAGGCCTAGACTCGCAGTGAGCTGGCAGTTCCTCCGAGACCAGGCACAGCCTCCCAGTAAACTGGCAGCTCCACCTACGCCAGACCCAGATTCCCAGTGAACTGGCACCTTTTCCCAGACCAGGCCCAGATTGCCAGTGAACTGGCAGCTCCTCCTAGACCAGGCCCAAACTCCCAGTGAATTGGCAGCTCCTCCTACACCAGGCACGAACTCCGAGGGAACTAGCAGTTCCTCCGACACCAGGCCCGGAAACCCAGTGAACTGGCAGCTCCTCCTACACTAGACCCAGGCTCCCAGTGAACTGGCAGCTCCTCCTACACCAGACCCAGGCTCCCAGTGAACTGACAGCTCTTCTTGCACCAGGCCCAGCCTCCGTATGAAGTGGCACCTCTTCCTAGACCGGAGCCAGACTCCCAGAGAAATGGCAGCTCCTTCTATTCCAGGACCAGACTCCCAGTGAACTGGCAGCTCCTCCTACTCCAGACCCAGGCTCCCAGTGAACTGGCAGCTCCTCCTACACCAGACCCAGGCTCCCAGTGAACTGGCAGCTCCTCCTACACCAGACCCAGGCTCACAGTGAACTGACAGCTCTTCTTGCACCAGGCCCAGCCTCCGTATGAACTGGCACCTCTTCCTAGACCGGAGCCAGACTCCCAGAGAACTGGCAGCTCCTCCTATCCAGGCCCAGACTCCCAGTAAACTGGCAGCTCCTCCACAGCCAGGACCAGACTCCCAGTGAACTGGCCGCTCCTCCGAGACCAGACCCGGACACCCAGTGAACTGGCAGCTCTTCCTAGACCAGGCCCAGTATCCAAGTGAACTGGCAGCTCCTGCAACACCAGGCCCAGACTCCCAGTCAACTGGCAGCTCCTCCTACACCAGGCCCAGACTCCCAGTGAATTGGCAGCTCCTCCTACACCAGGCCCGGTCTCCCAGTGAACTGGCAGCTCCTCCTACACCAGGCCCGGTCTCCCAGAGAACTGGCAGCTCCTCCTAAATCAGGCCCAGTCTCCCAGTGAACTGGCAGCTCTTCCTAGACCTGGAGCAGACTCCAATTGAACTGGCAGCTCCTCCTACAGCAGGCCCGGAAACCCAGTGAACTGGCAGCTCCGCCGACGCCAGGACCAGGATCCTAGTGAACTGGCAGCTCTGCGTAAACCAGACCCGAACTCCCAGTGAACTGGCAGCTCCTCCTGCACGAGATCCACACTCCCAGTGAATTGGCAGCTCCTCCTTGACCAGGCCCGGACACCCAGTGAACCGGCAGCTCCTCCTGGACCAGGCCTAGCCTCGCAGTGAACTGTCGGGTCCTCCTAGACCAGACCCAGACTCCCAGTAAACTGGGAGCTCGTCCAACACCAGGCCCAGACTCCCAGTGAACTCTCAGCTCCTCTGACACAAGGCCTGGAAACCCAGTGAACTGGCAGCTCTGCCTACACCAGTCCCGGACACCCAGAGAACTAGCAGCTCCTCCTAGACCAGGCCCAGATTCCCTATGAACTGGCAGCTCCTCCTGGACCAGGCCCAGATTCCCAGTGAACTGGCAGCTCCTCCTAGACCAGCCCCAGGCTCCCAGTGAACTGGCAGGACCTCCTAGACCAGGCCCAGTCTCCCAGTGAACTGGCAGCACCTCCTAGACCAGGCCCAGTCTCCCAGTGAACTGGCAGCTCCCCCTAAAAGAGTCCATGACTTGCAGTGAACTGTTAGCTCCTCATCCACCAGACTCGGACTCCCAGTGAACTGGCAAATCCTCCTACACCAGGCCCAGACTCCCAGTGAAATGGCAGATCCTCCTACATTAAGACCAGACGCCCAGTGAACTGGAAGCTTCTGCTACACAATGCCCAGACTCCCAGAGAACTGGCAGCTCCACATATTCCAGGACCAGACTCACAGTGAACTGGCAGCTCCTCCTACTCCAGACCCAGGCTCCCAGTGAACTGGCAGCTCCTCCTACACCAGACCCAGGCTCCCAGTGAACTGGCAGCTCCTCCTACACCAGACCCAAGCTCCCAGTGAACTGGCAGCTCCTCCTACACCAGGCCCAGACTCCCAGTGAACTGCAGCTCCTCCTACACCAGGCCCAGATGCCCAGTGAACTGGCAGCTCCTCCAACACCAGGCCCAGATGCCCAGTGAACTGGCAGCATCTCCAACACCAGGCCCAGACTCCCAGTGAACTCACAGCTCCGCCTACACCGGACCTGGACACCCAGAGAACTAGCAGCTCCTCCTAGACCAGGCCCAGATTCCCAGTGAACTGGCAGCTCCTCCTACACAAGGCTCAGACTCCCAGTGAATTGGCAGCTCCTCCTACACAAGGCTCAGACTCCAAGTCAACTGGCAGCTCCTCCTATACCAGGCCCAGACTCCCAGTGAATTGGCAGCTCCTCCTACACCAGGCCCGGTCTCCAGAGAACTGGCAGCTCCTCCTACACATGGCCCAGTCTCCCAGAGAACTGGCAGCTCCTCCTAAATCAGGCCCAGTCTCCCAGTGAACTGGCAGCTCTTCCTAGACCTGGCGCAGACTCCCATTGAACTGGCAGCTCCTCCGACACCAGAACCAAACTCCCAGAGAACTGTCTGCTCCTCATATACCAGAACCAAACTCCGAGTGAACTAGCAGCTCCTCCGACACCACGCCCGGAATCCCAGTGAACTGCCGGCTCCGCCGACGCCAGAACCAGGATCCTAGTGAACTGGCAGCTCCTGCGACACGAGACCCGCACTCCCAGTGAACTGTCAACTCCTCCTCGACCAGGCCCAAACTCCCAGTGAATTGGCAGCTCCTCCTACACATGGCCCGAACTCCGAGTGAACTAGCAGTTCCTCCTACACCAGGCCCGGAAACCCAGTGAACTGGCAGCTCCTCCTACACCAGGCCCGGAAACCCAGTGAACTGGCAGCTCCTCCTACACCAGAACCAAACTCCCAGAGAACTGTCTGCTCCTCCTAGACCAGGCCCGAACTCCGAGAGAACTGGCAGCTCCTCCTAGAGCAGGCACAGCCTCCCAGTAAACTGGCAGCTCCTCCTGCAACAGGTCCAGAATCCCAGTGAACTGGCAGCTCCACCTAGGCCAGATCCAGATTCCCAGTGAACTGGCACCTTTTCCCAGACCAGGCATAGACATCCAGTGAACAGGCAGCTCCTCCTAGACCAGGCCCAAACTTCCAGTGAATTGGCAGCTCCTCCTACACCAGGCCCAGACTCCTAGTGTATTGGCAGCTCCTCCTAGACCAGGCCCGAACTCCGAGTGAACTGGCAGCTCCACCTGCACCATGTCCAGTCTCCCAGTGAACTGGCAGCTCTTCCTGGACCTGACTGAGACTCACATTGAACTGGCAGTTCCTCCTACACCAGGCCCGGAAACCCAGTGAACTGGCATTCCGCGTAAACCAGACCCGAACTCCCAGTGAACTGGCAGCTCCTCCTACACAAGGCCCAGACTCCCAGTGAACTGCAGCTCCTCCTTCACCAGTCCCTGACTCCCAGTGAACTGTCAGTTCCTCCTACAGCAGGCCCTGACTCGCAGTGAACTGGCAGCTCCTCCTACACCAGGCCCAGACGCCCAGTGAACTGCAGCTCCTCCTACACCAGGCCCAGACGCCCAGTGAACTGGCAGCTCCTCCTACACCAGGCCCAGACACCCAGTGAACTGGCAGCACCTCCAACACCAGGCCCAGACTCCCAGTGAACTCACAGCTCCGCCTACACCGGACCTGGACACCCAGAGAACTAGCAGCTCCTCCTAGACTAGGCCCAGATTCCCAGTGAACTGGCAGCTCCTCCTACACAAGGCTCAGACTCCAAGTCAACTGGCAGCTCCTCCTACACCAGGCCCAGACTCCCAGTGCATTGGCAGCTCCTCCGACACAAGGCTCAGACTCCAAGTCAACTGGCAGCTCCTCCTACACCAGGCCCAGACTCCCAGTGAATTGGCAGCTCCTCCTACACCAGGCCCGGTCTCCCAGAGAACTGGCAGCTCCTCCAACACCAGGCTCAGTCTCCCAGAGAACTGGCAGCTCCTCCTAAATCAGGCCCAGTCTCCCAGTGAACTGGCAGCTCCTCCTACACCAGAACCAAACTCCCAGAGAACTGTCTGCTCCTCCTAGACCAGGTCCGAACTCCGAGTGAACTGGCAGTTCCGCCTACACCAGGCCCGTAAACCCAGTAAACTGGCAGCTCCTCCGACACGAGACCTGCACTCGCAGTGAACTGTCAGCTCCTCACTGACCAGGCCGGGACACCCAGTGAATGGGGAGCTCCTCCTGGAGCAGGCCTGGACTCACAGGGAACTGGCAGCTCCTCTTAGACGAGACCCAGACTCCCAGTGAACTGTCAGCTCCTCCTACCCCAGGATCTGACTCCCAGTGAACTGGACGCTCCTCCCACACGAAGGTCTGACTCCCAGTGAACTTGCAGCTCCTCCTTGACCAGACCCTGACTCCCAGTGAACTGGCAGTTCCTCCTAAGCCAGGCCCAGACTCCCAGTGAACTGGCAGCTCCGCCTACACCAGATCCAGACTCCCAGTCAACCGGCAGCTCCTCCCACACCAGGCCCAGACTCCCAGTGATTTGGCAGCTCTGCAAACACCAGATCCAGACTGCCAGTCAACTGGCAGCTCCTCCCACACCAGACCCAGACTCCCAGTGAACTAGCAGCTCCTCCTACACCAGGCCCAGCCTCCGAGTGAACTGGCACCTCTTCCGAGACTGGAGCCAGACTCCCAGAGAACTGGCAGCTCCTCCTACACCAGTCCCAGGCTCGCAGTGAACCGGCAGCTACTCCTGCACCAGGCCCAGACTCCCAGTGAACTGACAGCACTTCTTGCACCAGGCCCAGATTCCCAGTGAACTGGCAGCTCCTCCTACACCAGAAACGGACTCCCAGTGAACTGGCAGTTCTTCCTAGACCAGACACGGACTCTCAGTGAACTGGCAGTACCTCCTAAGCCAGGCCCAGATTCCCAGTGAATTGGCAGCTCCGCAAACACCAGATCCAGACTCCCAGTCAACCGGCAGCTCCTCCCACACCAGGCCCAGCCTCCGACTGAACTGGCACCTCTTCCTAGACTGGAGCCAGACTCCCAGAGAACTGGCAGCTCCGCCTACGCCAGATCCAGACTCCCAGTCAACCGGCTGCTCCTGCTACACCAGGCCCAGACTCCCAGTGAACTGCCCGCTCCGCCGACGCCAGAACCAGGATCCCAGTGAACTGGCAGTTCCTGCGACACGAGACCCGCACTCCCAGTGAACTGGCAACTCCTCCTTGACCAGGCCCAGACACCCAGTGAACGGGCAGCTGCTCCTGGACCAGGCCTAGACTCGCAGTGAGCTGGCAGTTCCTCCGAGACCAGGCACAGCCTCCCAGTAAACTGGCAGCTCCACCTACGCCAGACCCAGATTCCCAGTGAACTGGCACCTTTTCCCAGACCAGGCCCAGATTGCCAGTGAACTGGCAGCTCCTCCTAGACCAGGCCCAAACTCCCAGTGAATTGGCAGCTCCTCCTACACCAGGCACGAACTCCGAGGGAACTAGCAGTTCCTCCGACACCAGGCCCGGAAACCCAGTGAACTGGCAGCTCCTCCTACACTAGACCCAGGCTCCCAGTGAACTGGCAGCTCCTCCTACACCAGACCCAGGCTCCCAGTGAACTGACAGCTCTTCTTGCACCAGGCCCAGCCTCCGTATGAAGTGGCACCTCTTCCTAGACCGGAGCCAGACTCCCAGAGAAATGGCAGCTCCTTCTATTCCAGGACCAGACTCCCAGTGAACTGGCAGCTCCTCCTACTCCAGACCCAGGCTCCCAGTGAACTGGCAGCTCCTCCTACACCAGACCCAGGCTCCCAGTGAACTGGCAGCTCCTCCTACACCAGACCCAGGCTCACAGTGAACTGACAGCTCTTCTTGCACCAGGCCCAGCCTCCGTATGAACTGGCACCTCTTCCTAGACCGGAGCCAGACTCCCAGAGAACTGGCAGCTCCTCCTATCCAGGCCCAGACTCCCAGTAAACTGGCAGCTCCTCCACAGCCAGGACCAGACTCCCAGTGAACTGGCCGCTCCTCCGAGACCAGACCCGGACACCCAGTGAACTGGCAGCTCTTCCTAGACCAGGCCCAGTATCCAAGTGAACTGGCAGCTCCTGCAACACCAGGCCCAGACTCCCAGTCAACTGGCAGCTCCTCCTACACCAGGCCCAGACTCCCAGTGAATTGGCAGCTCCTCCTACACCAGGCCCGGTCTCCCAGTGAACTGGCAGCTCCTCCTACACCAGGCCCGGTCTCCCAGAGAACTGGCAGCTCCTCCTAAATCAGGCCCAGTCTCCCAGTGAACTGGCAGCTCTTCCTAGACCTGGAGCAGACTCCAATTGAACTGGCAGCTCCTCCTACAGCAGGCCCGGAAACCCAGTGAACTGGCAGCTCCGCCGACGCCAGGACCAGGATCCTAGTGAACTGGCAGCTCTGCGTAAACCAGACCCGAACTCCCAGTGAACTGGCAGCTCCTCCTGCACGAGATCCACACTCCCAGTGAATTGGCAGCTCCTCCTTGACCAGGCCCGGACACCCAGTGAACCGGCAGCTCCTCCTGGACCAGGCCTAGCCTCGCAGTGAACTGTCGGGTCCTCCTAGACCAGACCCAGACTCCCAGTAAACTGGGAGCTCGTCCAACACCAGGCCCAGACTCCCAGTGAACTCTCAGCTCCTCTGACACAAGGCCTGGAAACCCAGTGAACTGGCAGCTCTGCCTACACCAGTCCCGGACACCCAGAGAACTAGCAGCTCCTCCTAGACCAGGCCCAGATTCCCTATGAACTGGCAGCTCCTCCTGGACCAGGCCCAGATTCCCAGTGAACTGGCAGCTCCTCCTAGACCAGCCCCAGGCTCCCAGTGAACTGGCAGGACCTCCTAGACCAGGCCCAGTCTCCCAGTGAACTGGCAGCACCTCCTAGACCAGGCCCAGTCTCCCAGTGAACTGGCAGCTCCCCCTAAAAGAGTCCATGACTTGCAGTGAACTGTTAGCTCCTCATCCACCAGACTCGGACTCCCAGTGAACTGGCAAATCCTCCTACACCAGGCCCAGACTCCCAGTGAAATGGCAGATCCTCCTACATTAAGACCAGACGCCCAGTGAACTGGAAGCTTCTGCTACACAATGCCCAGACTCCCAGAGAACTGGCAGCTCCACATATTCCAGGACCAGACTCACAGTGAACTGGCAGCTCCTCCTACTCCAGACCCAGGCTCCCAGTGAACTGGCAGCTCCTCCTACACCAGACCCAGGCTCCCAGTGAACTGGCAGCTCCTCCTACACCAGACCCAAGCTCCCAGTGAACTGGCAGCTCCTCCTACACCAGGCCCAGACTCCCAGTGAACTGCAGCTCCTCCTACACCAGGCCCAGATGCCCAGTGAACTGGCAGCTCCTCCTACACCAGGCCCAGATGCCCAGTGAACTGGCAGCATCTCCAACACCAGGCCCAGACTCCCAGTGAACTCACAGCTCCGCCTACACCGGACCTGGACACCCAGAGAACTAGCAGCTCCTCCTAGACCAGGCCCAGATTCCCAGTGAACTGGCAGCTCCTCCTACACAAGGCTCAGACTCCCAGTGAATTGGCAGCTCCTCCTACACAAGGCTCAGACTCCAAGTCAACTGGCAGCTCCTCCTATACCAGGCCCAGACTCCCAGTGAATTGGCAGCTCCTCCTACACCAGGCCCGGTCTCCAGAGAACTGGCAGCTCCTCCTACACATGGCCCAGTCTCCCAGAGAACTGGCAGCTCCTCCTAAATCAGGCCCAGTCTCCCAGTGAACTGGCAGCTCTTCCTAGACCTGGCGCAGACTCCCATTGAACTGGCAGCTCCTCCGACACCAGAACCAAACTCCCAGAGAACTGTCTGCTCCTCATATACCAGAACCAAACTCCGAGTGAACTAGCAGCTCCTCCGACACCACGCCCGGAATCCCAGTGAACTGCCGGCTCCGCCGACGCCAGAACCAGGATCCTAGTGAACTGGCAGCTCCTGCGACACGAGACCCGCACTCCCAGTGAACTGTCAACTCCTCCTCGACCAGGCCCAAACTCCCAGTGAATTGGCAGCTCCTCCTACACATGGCCCGAACTCCGAGTGAACTAGCAGTTCCTCCTACACCAGGCCCGGAAACCCAGTGAACTGGCAGCTCCTCCTACACCAGGCCCGGAAACCCAGTGAACTGGCAGCTCCTCCTACACCAGAACCAAACTCCCAGAGAACTGTCTGCTCCTCCTAGACCAGGCCCGAACTCCGAGAGAACTGGCAGCTCCTCCTAGAGCAGGCACAGCCTCCCAGTAAACTGGCAGCTCCTCCTGCAACAGGTCCAGAATCCCAGTGAACTGGCAGCTCCACCTAGGCCAGATCCAGATTCCCAGTGAACTGGCACCTTTTCCCAGACCAGGCATAGACATCCAGTGAACAGGCAGCTCCTCCTAGACCAGGCCCAAACTTCCAGTGAATTGGCAGCTCCTCCTACACCAGGCCCAGACTCCTAGTGTATTGGCAGCTCCTCCTAGACCAGGCCCGAACTCCGAGTGAACTGGCAGCTCCACCTGCACCATGTCCAGTCTCCCAGTGAACTGGCAGCTCTTCCTGGACCTGACTGAGACTCACATTGAACTGGCAGTTCCTCCTACACCAGGCCCGGAAACCCAGTGAACTGGCATTCCGCGTAAACCAGACCCGAACTCCCAGTGAACTGGCAGCTCCTCCTACACAAGGCCCAGACTCCCAGTGAACTGCAGCTCCTCCTTCACCAGTCCCTGACTCCCAGTGAACTGTCAGTTCCTCCTACAGCAGGCCCTGACTCGCAGTGAACTGGCAGCTCCTCCTACACCAGGCCCAGACGCCCAGTGAACTGCAGCTCCTCCTACACCAGGCCCAGACGCCCAGTGAACTGGCAGCTCCTCCTACACCAGGCCCAGACACCCAGTGAACTGGCAGCACCTCCAACACCAGGCCCAGACTCCCAGTGAACTCACAGCTCCGCCTACACCGGACCTGGACACCCAGAGAACTAGCAGCTCCTCCTAGACTAGGCCCAGATTCCCAGTGAACTGGCAGCTCCTCCTACACAAGGCTCAGACTCCAAGTCAACTGGCAGCTCCTCCTACACCAGGCCCAGACTCCCAGTGCATTGGCAGCTCCTCCGACACAAGGCTCAGACTCCAAGTCAACTGGCAGCTCCTCCTACACCAGGCCCAGACTCCCAGTGAATTGGCAGCTCCTCCTACACCAGGCCCGGTCTCCCAGAGAACTGGCAGCTCCTCCAACACCAGGCTCAGTCTCCCAGAGAACTGGCAGCTCCTCCTAAATCAGGCCCAGTCTCCCAGTGAACTGGCAGCTCCTCCTACACCAGAACCAAACTCCCAGAGAACTGTCTGCTCCTCCTAGACCAGGTCCGAACTCCGAGTGAACTGGCAGTTCCGCCTACACCAGGCCCGTAAACCCAGTAAACTGGCAGCTCCTCCGACACGAGACCTGCACTCGCAGTGAACTGTCAGCTCCTCATTGACCAGGCCGGGACACCCAGTGAATGGGGAGCTCCTCCTGGAGCAGGCCTGGACTCACAGGGAACTGGCAGCTCCTCTTAGACGAGACCCAGACTCCCAGTGAACTGTCAGCTCCTCCTACCCCAGGATCTGACTCCCAGTGAACTGGACGCTCCTCCCACACGAAGGTCTGACTCCCAGTGAACTTGCAGCTCCTCCTTGACCAGACCCTGACTCCCAGTGAACTGGCAGTTCCTCCTAAGCCAGGCCCAGACTCCCAGTGAACTGGCAGCTCCGCCTACACCAGATCCAGACTCCCAGTCAACCGGCAGCTCCTCCCACACCAGGCCCAGACTCCCAGTGATTTGGCAGCTCTGCAAACACCAGATCCAGACTGCCAGTCAACTGGCAGCTCCTCCCACACCAGACCCAGACTCCCAGTGAACTAGCAGCTCCTCCTACACCAGGCCCAGCCTCCGAGTGAACTGGCACCTCTTCCGAGACTGGAGCCAGACTCCCAGAGAACTGGCAGCTCCTCCTACACCAGTCCCAGGCTCGCAGTGAACCGGCAGCTACTCCTGCACCAGGCCCAGACTCCCAGTGAACTGACAGCACTTCTTGCACCAGGCCCAGATTCCCAGTGAACTGGCAGCTCCTCCTACACCAGAAACGGACTCCCAGTGAACTGGCAGCTCTTCCTAGACCAGACACGGACTCTCAGTGAACTGGCAGTACCTCCTAAGCCAGGCCCAGATTCCCAGTGAATTGGCAGCTCCGCAAACACCAGATCCAGACTCCCAGTCAACCGGCAGCTCCTCCCACACCAGGCCCAGCCTCCGACTGAACTGGCACCTCTTCCTAGACTGGAGCCAGACTCCCAGAGAACTGGCAGCTCCGCCTACGCCAGATCCAGACTCCCAGTCAACCGGCTGCTCCTGCTACACCAGGCCCAGACTCCCAGTGAACTGCCCGCTCCGCCGACGCCAGAACCAGGATCCCAGTGAACTGGCAGTTCCTGCGACACGAGACCCGCACTCCCAGTGAACTGGCAACTCCTCCTTGACCAGGCCCAGACACCCAGTGAACGGGCAGCTGCTCCTGGACCAGGCCTAGACTCGCAGTGAGCTGGCAGTTCCTCCGAGACCAGGCACAGCCTCCCAGTAAACTGGCAGCTCCACCTACGCCAGACCCAGATTCCCAGTGAACTGGCACCTTTTCCCAGACCAGGCCCAGATTGCCAGTGAACTGGCAGCTCCTCCTAGACCAGGCCCAAACTCCCAGTGAATTGGCAGCTCCTCCTACACCAGGCACGAACTCCGAGGGAACTAGCAGTTCCTCCGACACCAGGCCCGGAAACCCAGTGAACTGGCAGCTCCTCCTACACCAGGCCCGGAAACCCAGTGAAATGGCAGCTCCTCCTACACCAGAACCAAACTCCCAGAGAACTGTCTGCTCCTCCTAGACCAGGCCCGAACTCCGAGTGAACTGGCAGTTCCGCCTACACCAGGCCCGGAAACCCAGTGAACTGGCAGCTCCTCCTACACGAGACCTGCACTCGCAGTGAACTGGCAGCTCCTCATTGACCAGGCCCGGACACCCAGTGAATGGGGAGCTCCTCCTGGAGCAGGCCTAGACTCACAGGGAACTGGCAGCTCCTCTTAGACGAGACCCAGACTCCCAGTGAACTGTCTGCTCCTCCTCGACCTGACCAAGATTCCCAGAGAACTGTCTGCTCCTCCTATACCAGGCCCGGACTCCGAGTGAACTGGCAGTTCCGCCTACACCAGGCCCAGAGTCCCAGTAAATTGGCAGCTCCGCAAACACCAGATCTGGACTCCCAGTCAACCGGCAGCTCCTCCCACACCAGGTCCAGACTCCCAGTGAATTGGCAGCTCCGCAAACACCAGATCCAGACTCTCAGTCAACCGGTAGCTCCACCCACACCAGGCCCAGACTCCCAGTGAATTGGCAGCTCCGCAAACACCAGATCCAGACTCCCAGTCAACCGGCAGCTCCTCCCACACCAGGCCCAGCCTCCGACTGAACTGGCACCTCTTCCTAGACTGGAGCCAGACTCCCAGAGAACTGGCAGCTCCGCCTACGCCAGATCCAGACTCCCAGTCAACTGGCTGCTCCTGCTACACCAGGCCCAGACTCCCAGTGAGCTGCCCGCTCCGCCGACGCCAGAACCAGGATCCCAGTGAACTGGCAGCTCCTGCGACACGAGACCCGCACTCCCAGTGAACTGGCAACTCCTCCTTGACCAGGCCCAGACACCCAGTGAACGGGCAGCTCCTCCTGGACCAGGCCTAGACTCGCAGTGAGCTGGCAGTTCCTCCGAGACCAGGCACAGCCTCCCAGTAAACTGGCAGCTCCACCTACGCCAGACCCAGATTCCCAGTGAACTGGCACCTTTTCCCAGACCAGGCCCAGATTGCCAGTGAATTGGCAGCTCCACCCACACCAGGCCCAGACTCCCAGAGAACTGGCAGCTCCGCCTACGCCAGATCCAGACTCCCAGTCAACCGGCTGCTCCTGCTACACCAGGCCCAGACTCCCAGTGAACTGCCCGCTCCACCGACGCCAGAACCAGGATCCCAGTGAACTGGCAGCTCCTGCGACACGAGACCCGCACTCCCAGTGAACTGGCAACTCCTCCTTGACCAGGCCCAGACACCCAGTGAACGGGCAGCTCCTCCTGGACCAGGCCTAGACTCGCAGTGAGCTGGAAGTTCCTCCGAGACCAGGCACAGCCTCCCAGTAAACTGGCAGCTCCACCTACGCCAGACCCAGATTCCCAGTGAACTGGCACCTTTTCCCAGACCAGGCCCAGATTGCCAGTGAACTGGCAGCTCCTCCTAGACCAGGCCCAAACTCCCAGTGAATTGGCAGCTCCTCCTACACCAGGCGCGAACTCCGAGTGAACTAGCAGTTCCTCCTACACCAGGCCCGGAAACCCAGTGAACTGGCAGCTCCTCCTACACCAGGCCCGGAAACCCAGTGAAATGGCAGCTCCTCCTACACCAGAACCAAACTCCCAGAGAACTGTCTGCTCCTCCTAGACCAGGCCCGAACTCCGAGTGAAGTGGCAGTTCCGCCTACACCAGGCCCGAAAACCCAGTGAACTGGCAGCTCCTCCTACACGAGACCTGCACTCGCAGTGCACTGGCAGCTCCTCATTGACCAGGCCCGGACACCCAGTGAATGGGGAGCTCCTCCTGGAGCAGGCCTAGACTCACAGGGAACTGGCAGCTCCTCTTAGACGAGACCCAGACTCCCAGTGAACTGGCAGCTCCTCCTAGACCTGAC
The DNA here is from genome assembly GCF_036365525.1 of Heterodontus francisci. NCBI lineage: Eukaryota > Metazoa > Chordata > Chondrichthyes > Heterodontiformes > Heterodontidae > Heterodontus > Heterodontus francisci. The sequence goes on from NC_090373.1 coordinate 26,386,465, forward strand.
CAAGATTCCCAGAGAACTGTCTGCTCCTCCTATACCAGGCCCGAACTCCGAGTGAACTGGCAGTTCCGCCTACACCAGGCCCAGACTCCCAGTGAATTGGCAGCTCCGCAAACACCAGATCTAGACTCCCAGTCAACCGGCAGCTCCTCCCACACCAGGCCCAGACTCCCAGTGAATTGGCAGCTCCGCAAACACCAGATCCAGACTCTCAGTCAACCGGCAGCTCCACCCACACCAGGCCCAGACTCCCAGTGAATTGGCAGCTCCGCAAACACCAGATCCAGACTCCCAGTCAACCGGCAGCTCCTCCCACACCAGGCCCAGCCTCCGACTGAACTGGCACCTCTTCCTAGACTGGAGCCAGACTCCCAGAGAACTGGCAGCTCCGCCTACGCCAGATCCAGACTCCCAGTCAACTGGCTGCTCCTGCTACACCAGGCCCAGACTCCCAGTGAGCTGCCCGCTCCGCCGACGCCAGAACCAGGATCCCAGTGAACTGGCAGCTCCTGCGACACGAGACCCGCACTCCCAGTGAACTGGCAACTCCTCCTTGACCAGGCCCAGACACCCAGTGAACGGGCAGCTCCTCCTGGACCAGGCCTAGACTCGCAGTGAGCTGGCAGTTCCTCCGAGACCAGGCACAGCCTCCCAGTAAACTGGCAGCTCCACCTACGCCAGACCCAGATTCCCAGTGAACTGGCACCTTTTCCCAGACCAGGCCCAGATTGCCAGTGAATTGGCAGCTCCACCCACACCAGGCCCAGACTCCCAGAGAACTGGCAGCTCCGCCTACGCCAGATCCAGACTCCCAGTCAACCGGCTGCTCCTGCTACACCAGGCCCAGACTCCCAGTGAACTGCCCGCTCCACCGACGCCAGAACCAGGATCCCAGTGAACTGGCAGCTCCTGCGACACGAGACCCGCACTCCCAGTGAACTGGCAACTCCTCCTTGACCAGGCCCAGACACCCAGTGAACGGGCAGCTCCTCCTGGACCAGGCCTAGACTCGCAGTGAGCTGGAAGTTCCTCCGAGACCAGGCACAGCCTCCCAGTAAACTGGCAGCTCCACCTACGCCAGACCCAGATTCCCAGTGAACTGGCACCTTTTCCCAGACCAGGCCCAGATTGCCAGTGAACTGGCAGCTCCTCCTAGACCAGGCCCAAACTCCCAGTGAATTGGCAGCTCCTCCTACACCAGGCGCGAACTCCGAGTGAACTAGCAGTTCCTCCTACACCAGGCCCGGAAACCCAGTGAACTGGCAGCTCCTCCTACACCAGGCCCGGAAACCCAGTGAAATGCCAGCTCCTCCTACACCAGAACCAAACTCCCAGAGAACTGTCTGCTCCTCCTAGACCAGGCCCGAACTCCGAGTGAAGTGGCAGTTCCGCCTACACCAGGCCCGAAAACCCAGTGAACTGGCAGCTCCTCCTACACGAGACCTGCACTCGCAGTGCACTGGCAGCTCCTCATTGACCAGGCCCGGACACCCAGTGGATGGGGAGCTCCTCCTGGAGCAGGCCTAGACTCACAGGGAACTGGCAGCTCCTCTTAGACGAGACCCAGACTCCCAGTGAACTGGCAGCTCCTCCTAGACCTGACCAAGATTCCCAGAGAACTGTCTGCTCCTCCTATACCAGGCCCGAACTCCGAGTGAACTGGCAGTTCCGCCTACACCAGGCCCAGACTCCCAGTGAATTGGCAGCTCCGCAAACACCAGATCTAGACTCCCAGTCAACCGGCAGCTCCTCCCACACCAGGCCCAGACTCCCAGTGAATTGGCAGCTCCGCAAACACCAGATCCAGACTCTCAGTCAACCGGCAGCTCCACCCACACCAGGCCCAGACTCCCAGTGAATTGGCAGCTCCGCAAACACCAGATCCAGACTCCCAGTCAACCGGCAGCTCCTCCCACACCAGGCCCAGCCTCCGACTGAACTGGCACCTCTTCCTAGACTGGAGCCAGACTCCCAGAGAACTGGCAGCTCCGCCTACGCCAGATCCAGACTCCCAGTCAACTGGCTGCTCCTGCTACACCAGGCCCAGACTCCCAGTGAACTGCCCGCTCCGCCGACGCCAGAACCACGATCCCAGTGAACTGGCAGCTCCTGCGACACGAGACCCACACTCCCAGTGAACTGGCAACTCCTCCTTGACCAGGCCCAGACACCCAGTGAACGGGCAGCTCCTCCTGGACCAGGCCTAGACTCGCAGTGAGCTGGCAGTTCCTCCGAGACCAGGCACAGCCTCCCAGTAAACTGGCAGCTCCACCTACGCCAGACCCAGATTCCCAGTGAACTGGCACCTTTTCCCAGACCAGGCCCAGATTGCCAGTGAACTGGCAGCTCCTCCTAGACCAGGCCCAAACTCCCAGTGAATTGGCAGCTCCACCCACACCAGGCCCAGACTCCCAGAGAACTGGCAGCTCCGCCTACGCCAGATCCAGACTCCCAGTCAACCGGCTGCTCCTGCTATACCAGGCCCAGACTCCCAGTGAACTGCCCGCTCCGCCGACGCCAGAACCAGGATCCCAGTGAACTGGCAGCTCCTGCGACACGAGACCCGCACTCCCAGTGAACTGGCAACTCCTCCTTGACCAGGCCCAGACACCCAGTGAACGGGCAGCTCCTCCTGGACCAGGCCTAGACTCGCAGTGAGCTGGAAGTTCCTCCGAGACCAGGCACAGCCTCCCAGTAAACTGGCAGCTCCACCTACGCCAGACCCAGATTCCCAGTGAACTGGCACCTTTTCCCAGACCAGGCCCAGATTGCCAGTGAACTGGCAGCTCCTCCTAGACCAGGCCCAAACTCCCAGTGAATTGGCAGCTCCACCCACACCAGGCCCAGACTCCCAGAGAACTGGCAGCTCCGCCTACGCCAGATCCAGACTCCCAGTCAACCGGCTGCTCCTGCTATACCAGGCCCAGACTCCCAGTGAACTGCCCGCTCCGCCGACGCCAGAACCAGGATCCCAGTGAACTGGCAGCTCCTGCGACACGAGACCCGCACTCCCAGTGAACTGGCAACTCCTCCTTGACCAGGCCCAGACACCCAGTGAACGGGCAGCTCCTCCTGGACCAGGCCTAGACTCGCAGTGAGCTGGCAGTTCCTCCGAGACCATGCACAGCCTCCCAGTAAACTGGCAGCTCCACCTGCACCAGACCCAGATTCCCAGTGAACTGGCACCTTTTCCCAGACCAGGCCCAGATTGCCAGTGAACTGGCAGCTCCTCCTAGACCAGGCCCAAACTCCCAGTGAATTGGCAGCTCCTCCTACACCAGGCACGAACTCCGAGGGAACTAGCAGTTCCTCCGACACCAGGCCCGGAAACCCAGTGAACTGGCAGCTCCTCCTACACCAGGCCCGGAAACCCAGTGAAATGGCAGCTCCTCCTACACCAGAACCAAACTCCCAGAGAACTGTCTGCTCCTCCTAGACCAGGCCCGAACTCCGAGTGAACTGGCAGTTCCGCCTACACCAGGCCCGGAAACCCAGTGAACTGGCAGCTCCTCCTACACGAGACCTGCACTCGCAGTGAACTGGCAGCTCCTCATTGACCAGGCCCGGACACCCAGTGAATGGGGAGCTCCTCCTGGAGCAGGCCTAGACTCACAGGGAACTGGCAGCTCCTCTTAAACGAGACCCAGACTCCCAGTGAACTGGCAGCTCCTCCTCGACCTGACCAAGATTCCCAGAGAACTGTCTGCTCCTCCTATACCAGGCCCGAACTCCGAGTGAACTGGCAGTTCCGCCTACACCAGGCCCAGACTCCCAGTGAATTGGCAGCTCCGTAAACACCAGATCTAGACTCCCAGTCAACCGGCAGCTCCTCCCACACCAGGTCCAGACTCCCAGTGAATTGGCAGCTCCGCAAACACCAGATCCAGACTCTCAGTCAACCGGCAGCTCCACCCACACCAGGCCCAGACTCCCAGTGAATTGGCAGTTCCGCAAACACCAGATCCAGACTCCCAGTCAACCGGCAGCTCCTCCCACACCAGGCCCAGCCTCCGACTGAACTGGCACCTCTTCCTAGACTGGAGCCAGACTCCCAGAGAACTGGCAGCTCCGCCTACGCCAGATCCAGACTCCCAGTCAACTGGCTGCTCCTGCTACACCAGGCCCATACTCCGAGTGAGCTGCCCGCTCCGCCGACGCCAGAACCAGGATCCCAGTGAACTGGCAGCTCCTGCGACACGAGACGCGCACTCCCAGTGAACTGGCAACTCCTCCTTGACCAGGCCCAGACACCCAGTGAACGGGCAGCTCCTCCAGGACCAGGCCTAGACTCGCAGTGAGCTGGCAGTTCCTCCGAGACCAGGCACAGCCTCCCAGTAAACTGGCAGCTCCACCTACGACAGACCCAGATTCCCAGTGAACTGGCACCTTTTCCCAGACCAGGCCCAGATTGCCAGTGAATTGGCAGCTCCACCCACACCAGGCCCAGACTCCCAGAGAACTGGCAGCTCCGCCTACGCCAGATCCAGACTCCCAGTCAACCGGCTGCTCCTGCTACACCAGGCCCAGACTCCCAGTGAACTGCCCGCTCCACCGACGCCAGAACCAGGATCCCAGTGAACTGGCAGCTCCTGCGACACGAGACCCGCACTCCCAGTGAACTGGCAACTCCTCCTTGACCAGGCCCAGACACCCAGTGAAAGGGCAGCTCCTCCTGGACCAGGCCTAGACTCGCAGTGAGCTGGAAGTTCCTCCGAGACCAGGCACAGCCTCCCAGTAAACTGGCAGCTCCACCTACGCCAGACCCAGATTCCCAGTGAACTGGCACCTTTTCCCAGACCAGGCCCAGATTGCCAGTGAACTGGCAGCTCCTCCTAGACCAGGCCCAAACTCCCAGTGAATTGGCAGCTCCTCCTACACCAGGCGCAAACTCCGAGTGAACTAGCAGTTCCTCCTACACCAGGCCCGGAAACCCAGTGAACTGGCAGCTCCTCCTACACCAGGCCCGGAAACCCAGTGAAATGGCAGCTCCTCCTACACCAGAACCAAACTCCCAGAGAACTGTCTGCTCCTCCTAGACCAGGCCCGAACTCCGAGTGAAGTGGCAGTTCCGCCTACACCAGGCCCGAAAACCCAGTGAACTGGCAGCTCCTCCTACACGAGACCTGCACTCGCAGTGCACTGGCAGCTCCTCATTGACCAGGCCCGGACACCCAGTGAATGGGGAGCTCCTCCTGGAGCAGGCCTAGACTCACAGGGAACTGGCAGCTCCTCTTAGACGAGACCCAGACTCCCAGTGAACTGGCAGCTCCTCCTAGACCTGACCAAGATTCCCAGAGAACTGTCTGCTCCTCCTATACCAGGCCCGAACTCCGAGTGAACTGGCAGTTCCGCCTACACCAGGCCCAGACTCCCAGTGAATTGGCAGCTCCGCAAACACCAGATCTAGACTCCCAGTCAACCGGCAGCTCCTCCCACACCAGGCCCAGACTCCCAGTGAATTGGCAGCTCCGCAAACACCAGATCCAGACTCTCAGTCAACCGGCAGCTCCACCCACACCAGGCCCAGACTCCCAGTGAATTGGCAGCTACGCAAACACCAGATCCAGACTCCCAGTCAACCGGCAGCTCCTCCCACACCAGGCCCAGCCTCCGACTGAACTGGCACCTCTTCCTAGACTTGAGCCAGACTCCCAGAGAACTGGCAGCTCTGCCTACGCCAGATCCAGACTCCCAGTCAACTGGCTGCTCCTGCTACACCAGGCCCAGACTCCCAGTGAACTGCCCGCTCCGCCGACGCCAGAACCAGGATCCCAGTGAACTGGCAGCTCCTGCGACACGAGACCCACACTCCCAGTGAACTGGCAACTCCTCCTTGACCAGGCCCAGACACCCAGTGAACGGGCAGCTCCTCCTGGACCAGGCCTAGACTCGCAGTGAGCTGGCAGTTCCTCCGAGACCAGGCACAGCCTCCCAGTAAACTGGCAGCTCCACCTACGCCAGACCCAGATTCCCAGTGAACTGGCACCTTTTCCCAGACCAGGCCCAGATTGCCAGTGAACTGGCAGCTCCTCCTAGACCAGGCCCAAACTCCCAGTGAATTGGCAGCTCCACCCACACCAGGCCCAGACTCCCAGAGAACTGGCAGCTCCGCCTACGCCAGATCCAGACTCCCAGTCAACCGGCTGCTCCTGCTATACCAGGCCCAGACTCCCAGTGAACTGCCCGCTCCGCCGACGCCAGAACCAGGATCCCAGTGAACTGGCAGCTCCTGCGACACGAGACCCGCACTCCCAGTGAACTGGCAACTCCTCCTTGACCAGGCCCAGACACCCAGTGAACGGGCAGCTCCTCCTGGACCAGGCCTAGACTCGCAGTGAGCTGGCAGTTCCTCCGAGACCATGCACAGCCTCCCAGTAAACTGGCAGCTCCACCTGCACCAGACCCAGATTCCCAGTGAACTGGCACCTTTTCCCAGACCAGGCCCAGATTGCCAGTGAACTGGCAGCTCCTCCTAGACCAGGCCCAAACTCCCAGTGAATTGGCAGCTCCTCCTACACCAGGCACGAACTCCGAGTGAACTAGCAGTTCCTCCTACACCAGGCCCCGGAATCCCAGTGAACTGGCAGCTCCTCCTACACCAGGCCCAGAAACCCAGTGAAATGGCAGCTCCTCCTACACCAGAACCAAACTCCCAGAGAACTGTCTGCTCCTCCTAGACCATGCCCGAAAACCCAGTGAACTGGCAGCTCCTCCTACACGAGACCTGCACTCGCAGTGAACTGGCAGCTCCTCATTGACCAGGCCCGGACACCCAGTGAATGGGGAGCTCCTCCTGGAGCAGGCCTAGACTCACAGGGAACTGGCAGCTCCTCTTAGACGAGACCCAGACTCCCAGTGAACTGGCAGCTCCTCCTAGACCTGACCAAGATTCCCAGAGAACTGTCTGCTCCTCCTATACCAGGCCCGAACTCCGAGTGAACTGGCAGTTTCGCCTACACCAGGCCCAGACTCCCAGTGAATTGGCAGCTCCGCAAACACCAGATCTAGACTCCCAGTCAACCGGCAGCTCCTCCCACACCAGGCCCAGACTCCCAGTGAATTGGCAGCTCCGCAAACACCAGATCCAGACTCTCAGTCAACCGGCAGCTCCACCCACACCAGGCCCAGACTCCCAGTGAATTGGCAGCTCCGCAAACACCAGATCCAGACTCCCAGTCAACCGGCAGCTCCTCCCACACCAGGCCCAGCCTCCGACTGAACTGGCACCTCTTCCTAGACTGGAGCCAGACTCCCAGAGAACTGGCAGCTCCGCCTACGCCAGATCCAGACTCCCAGTCAACTGGCTGCTCCTGCTACACCAGGCCCAGACTCCCAGTGAACTGCCCGCTCCGCCGACGCCAGAACCAGGATCCCAGTGAACTGGCAGCTCCTGCGACACGAGACCCGCACCCCCAGTGAACTGGCAACTCCTCCTTGACCAGGCCCAGACACCGAGTGAACGGGCAGCTCCTCCTGGACCAGGCCTAGACTCGCAGTGAGCTGGCAGTTCCTCCGAGACCAGGCACAGCCTCCCAGTAAACTGGCAGCTCCACCTACGCCAGACCCAGATTCCCAGTGAACTGGCACCTTTTCCCAGACCAGGCCCAGATTGCCAGTGAACTGGCAGCTCCTCCTAGACCAGGCCCAAACTCCCAGTGAATTGGCAGCTCCACCCACACCAGGCCCAGACTCCCAGAGAACTGGCAGCTCTGCCTACGCCAGATCCAGACTCCCAGTCAACCGGCTGCTCCTGCTATACCAGGCCCAGACTCCCAGTGAACTGCCCGCTCCGCCGACGCCAGAACCAGGATCCCAGTGAACTGGCAGCTCCTGCGACACGAGACCCGCACTCCCAGTGAACTGGCAACTCCTCCTTGACCAGGCCCAGACACCCAGTGAACGGGCAGCTCCTCCTGGACCAGGCCTAGACTCGCAGTGAGCTGGCAGTTCCTCCGAGACCATGCACAGCCTCCCAGTAAACTGGCAGCTCCACCTACGCCAGACCCAGATTCCCAGTGAACTGGCACCTTTTCCCAGACCAGGCCCAGATTGCCAGTGAACTGGCAGCTCCTCCTAGACCAGGCCCAAACTCCCAGTGAATTGGCAGCTCCTCCTACACCAGGCACGAACTCCGAGTGAACTAGCAGTTCCTCCTACACCAGGCCCGGAAACCCAGTGAACTGGCAGCTCCTCCTACACCAGGCCCGGAAACCCAGTGAAATGGCAGCTCCTCCTACACCAGAACCAAACTCCCAGAGAACTGTCTGCTCCTCCTAGACCAGGCCCGAACTCCGAGTGAACTGGCAGTTCCGCCTACACCAGGCCCGAAAACCCAGTGAACTGGCAGCTCCTCCTGCACGAGACCTGCACTCGCAGTGAACTGGCAGCTCCTCATTGACCAGGCCCGGACACCCAGTGAATGGGGAGCTCCTCCTGGAGCAGGCCTAGACTCACAGGGAACTGGCAGCTCCTCTTAGACGAGACCCAGACTCCCAGTGAACTGGCAGCTCCTCCTAGACCTGACCAAGATTCCCAGAGAACTGTCTGCTCCTCCTATACCAGGCCCGAACTCCGAGTGAACTGGCAGTTTCGCCTACACCAGGCCCAGACTCCCAGTGAACTGGCAGCTCCGCAAACACCAGATCTAGACTCCCAGTCAACCGGCAGCTCCTCCCACACCAGGCCCAGACTCCCAGTGAATTGGCAGCTCCGCAAACACCAGATCCAGACTCTCAGTCAACCGGCAGCTCCACCCACACCAGGCCCAGACTCCCAGTGAATTGGCAGCTCCGCAAACACCAGATCCAGACTCCCAGTCAACCGGCAGCTCCTCCCACACCAGGCCCAGCCTCCGACTGAACTGGCACCTCTTCCTAGACTGGAGCCAGACTCCCAGAGAACTGGCAGCTCCGCCTACGCCAGATCCAGACTCCCAGTCAACTGGCTGCCCCTGCTACACCAGGCCCAGACTTCCAGTGAACTGCCCGCTCCGCCGACGCCAGAACCAGGATCCCAGTGAACTGGCAGCTCCTGCGACACGGGACCCGCACTCCCAGTGAACTGGCAACTCCTCCTTGACCAGGCCCAGACACCCAATGAACGGGCAGCTCCTCCTGGACCAGGCCTAGACTCGCAGTGAGCTGGCAGTTCCTCCGAGACCAGGCACAGCCTCCCAGTAAACTGGCAGCTCGACCTACGCCAGACCCAGATTCCCAGTGAACTGGCACCTTTTCCCAGACCAGGCCCAGATTGCCAGTGAACTGGCAGCTCCTCCTAGACCAGGCCCAATCTCCCAGTGAATTGGCAGCTCCACCCACACCAGGCCCAAACTCCCAGAGAACTGGCAGCTCCGCCTACGCCAGATCCAGACTCCCAGTCAACCGGCTGCTCCTGCTATACCAGGCCCAGACTCCCAGTGAACTGCCCACTCCGCCGATGCCAGAACCAGGATCCCAGTGAACTGGCAGCTCCTGCGACACGAGACCCGCACTCCCAGTGAACTGGCAACTCCTCCTTGACCAGGCCCAGACACCCAGTGAACGGGCAGCTCCTCCTGGACCAGGCCTAGACTCGCAGTGAGCTGGCAGTTCCTCCGAGACCAGGCACAGCCTCCCAGTAAACTGGCAGCTCCACCTACGCCAGACCCAGATTCCCAGTGAACTGGCACCTTTTCCCAGACCAGGCCCAGATTGCCAGTGAACTGGCAGCTCCTCCTAGACCAGGCCCAAACTCCCAGTGAATTGGCAGCTCCTCCTACACCAGGCACGAACTCCGAGTGAACTAGCAGTTCCTCCTACACCAGGCCCGGAAACCCAGTGAACTGGCAGCTCCTCCTACACCAGGCCCGGAAACCCAGTGAAATGGCAGCTCCTCCTACATCAGAACCAAACTCCCAGAGAACTGTCTGCTCCTCCTAGACCAGGCCCGAACTCCGATTGAACTGGCAGTTCCGCCTACACCAGGCCCGAAAACCCAGTGAACTGGCAGCTCCTCCTACACGAGACCTGCACTCGCAGTGAACTGGCAGCTCCTCATTGACCAGGCCCGGACACCCAGTGAATGGGGAGCTCCTCCTGGAGCAGGCCTAGACTCACAGGGAACTGGCAGCTCCTCTTAGACGAGACCTAGACTCCCAGTGAACTGGCAGCTCCTCCTAGACCTGACCAAGATTCCCAGAGAACTGTCTGCTCCTCCTATACCAGGCCCGAACTCCGAGTGAACTGGCAGTTTCGCCTACACCAGGCCCAGACTCCCAGTGAATTGGCAGCTCCGCAAACACCAGATCTAGACTCCCAGTCAACCGGCAGCTCCTCCCACACCAGGCCCAGACTCCCAGTGAATTGGCAGCTCCGCAAACACCAGATCCAGACTCTCAGTCAACCGGCAGCTCCACCCACACCAGGCCCAGACTCCCAGTGAATTGGCAGCTCCGCAAACACCAGATCCAGACGCCCAGTCAATTGGCAGCTCCTCCCACACCAGGCCCAGCCTCCGACTGAACTGGCACCTCTTCCTAGACTGGAGCCAGACTCCCAGAGAACTGGCAGCTCCGCCTACGCCAGATCCAGACTCCCAGTCAACTGGCTGCTCCTGCTACACCAGGCCCAGACTCCCAGTGAACTGCCCGCTCCGCCGACGCAAGAACCAGGATCCCAGTGAACTGGCAGCTCCTGCGACACGGGACCCGCACTCCCAGTGAACTGGCAACTCCTCCTTGACCAGGCCCAGACACCCAATGAACGGGCAGCTCCTCCTGGACCAGGCCTAGACTCGCAGTGAGCTGGCAGTTCCTCCGAGACCAGGCACAGCCTCCCAGTAAACTGGCAGCTCTACCTATGCCAGACCCAGATTCCCAGTGAACTGGCACCTTTTCCCAGACCAGGCCCAGATTGCCAGTGAACTGGCAGCTCCTCCTAGACCAGGCCCAAACTCCCAGTGAATTGGCAGCTCCACCCACACCAGGCCCAGACTCCCAGAGAACTGGCAGCTCCGCCTACGCCAGATCCAGACTCCCAGTCAACCGGCTGCTCCTGCTATACCAGGCCCAGACTCCCAGTGAACTGCCCGCTCCGCCGACGCCAGAACCAGGATCCCAGTGAACTGGCAGCTCCTGCGACACGAGACCCGCACTCCCAGTGAACTGGGAACTCCTCCTTGACCAGGCCCAGACACCCAGTGAACGGGCAGCTCCTCCTGGACCAGGCCTAGACTCGCAGTGAGCTGGCAGTTCCTCCGAGACCAGGCACAGCCTCCCAGTAAACTGGCAGCTCCACCTACGCCAGACCCAGATTCCCAGTGAACTGGCACCTTTTCCCAGACCAGGCACAGATTGCCAGTGAACTGGCAGCTCCTCCTAGACCAGGCCCAAACTCCCAGTGAATTGGCAGCTCCTCCTACACCAGGCACGAACTCCGAGTGAACTAGCAGTTCCTCCTACACCATGCCCGGAAACCCAGTGAACTGGCAGCTCCTCCTACACCAGGCCCGGAAACCCAGTGAAATGGCAGCTCCTCCTACACCAGAACCAAACTCCCAGAGAACTGTCTGCTCCTCCTAGACCAGGCCCGAACTCCGAGTGAACTGGCAGTTCCGCCTGCACCAGGCCCGAGAACCCAGTGAACTGGCAGCTCCTCCTACACGAGACCTGCACTCACAGTGAACTGGCAGCTCCTCATTGACCAGGCCCGGACACCCAGTGAATGGGGAGCTCCTCCTGAAGCAGGCCTAGACTCACAGGGAACTGGCAGCTCCTCTTAGACGAGACCTAGACTCCCAGTGAACTGGCAGCTCCTCCTAGACCTGACCAAGATTCCCAGAGAACTGTCTGCTCCTCCTATACCAGGCCCGAACTCCGAGTGAACTGGCAGTTCCGCCTACACCAGGCCCAGACTCCCAGTGAATTGGCAGCTCCGCAAACACCAGATCTAGACTCCCAGTCAACCGGCAGCTCCTCCTACACCAGGCCCAGACTCCCAGTGAATTGGCAGCTCCGCCTACGCCAGATCCAGACTCCCAGTCAACCGGCTGCTCCTGCTATACCAGGCCCAGACTCCCTGTGAACTGCCCGCTCCGCCGACGCCAGAACCAGGATCCCAGTGAACTGGCAGCTCCTGCGACACGAGACCCGCACTCCCAGTGAACTGGCAACTCCTCCTTGACCAGGCCCAGACACCCAGTGAACAGGCAGCTCCTCCTGGACCAGGCCTAGACTCGCAGTGAGCTGGCAGTTCCTCCGAGACCAGGCACAGCCTCCCAGTAAACTGGCAGCTCCACCTACGCCAGACCCAGATTCCCAGTGAACTGGCACCTTTTCCCAGACCAGGCCCAGATTGCCAGTGAACTGGCAGCTCCTCCTAGACCAGGCCCAAACTCCGAGTGAATTGGCAGCTCCTCCTACACCAGGCACGAACTCCGAGTGAACTAGCAGTTCCTCCTACACCAGGCCCGGAAACCCAGTGAACTGGCAGCTCCTCCTACACCAGGCCCGGAAACCCAGTGAAATGGCAGCTCCTCCTACACCAGAACCAAACTCCCAGAGAACTGTCTGCTCCTCCTAGACCAGGCCCGAACTCCGAGTGAACTGGCAGTTCCGCCTACACCAGGCCCGAAAACCCAGTGAACTGGCAGCTCCTCCTACACGAGACCTGCACTCGCAGTGAACTGGCAGCTCCTCATTGACCAGGCCCGGACACCCAGTGAATGGGGAGCTCCTCCTGGAGCAGGCCTAGACTCACAGGGAACTGGCAGCTCCTCTTAGACGAGACCCAGACTCCCAGTGAACTGGCAGCTCCTCCGAGACCTGACCAAGATTCCCAGAGAACTGTCTGCTCCTCCTATACCAGGCCCGAACTCCGAGTGAACTGGCAGTTCCGCCTACACCAGGCCCAGACTCCCAGTGAATTGGCAGCTCCGCAAACACCAGATCTAGACTCCCAGTCAACCGGCAGCTCCTCCCACACCAGGCCCAGACTCCCAGTGAATTGGCAGCTCCGCAAACACCAGATCCAGACTCTCAGTCAACCGGCAGCTCCACCCACACCAGGCCCAGACTCCCAGTGAATTGGCAGCTCCGCAAACACCAGATCCAGACTCCCAGTCAACCGGCAGCTCCTCCCACACCAGGTCCAGCCTCCGACTGAACTGGCACCTCTTCCTAGACTGGAGCCAGACTCCCAGAGAATTGGCAGCTCCGCCTACGCCAGATCCAGATTCCCAGTGAACTGGCACCTTTTCCCAGACCAGGCCCAGATTGCCAGTGAATTGGCAGCTCCACCCACACCAGGCCCAGACTCCGAGAGATCTGGCAGCTCCGCCTACGCCAGATCCAGACTCCCAGTCAACCGGCTGCTCCTGCTACACCAGGCCCAGACTCCCAGTGAACTGCCCGCTCCGCCGACGCCAGAACCAGGATCCCAGTGAACTGGCAGCTCCTGCGACACGAGACCCGCACTCCCAGTGAACTGGCAACTCCTCCTTGACCAGGCCCAGACACCCAGTGAACGGGCAGCTCCTCCTGGACCAGGCCTAGACTCGCAGTGAGCTGGCAGTTCCTCCGAGACCAGGCACAGCCTCCCAGTAAACTGGCAGCTCCACCTACGCCAGACCCAGATTCCCAGTGAACTGGCACCTTTTCCCAGACCAGGCCCAGATTGCCAGTGAACTGGCAGCTCCTCCTAGACCAGGCCCAAACTCCCAGTGAATTGGCAGCTCCTCCTACACCAGGCACGAACTCCGAGTGAACTAGCAGTTCCTCCTACACCAGGCCCGGAAACCCAGTGAACTGGCAGCTCCTCCTACACCAGGCCCGGAAACCCAGTGAAATGGCAGCTCCTCCTACACCAGAACCAAACTCCCAGAGAACTGTCTGCTCCTCCGAGACCAGGCCCGAACTCCGAGTGAACTGGCAGTTCTGCCTACACCAGGCCCGGAAACCCAGTGAACTGGCAGCTCCTCCTACACAAGACCTGCACTCGCAGTGAACTGGCAGCTCCTCATTGACCAGGCCCGGACACCCAGTGAATGGGGAGCTCCTCCTGGAGCAGGCCTAGACTCACAGGGAACTGGCAGCTCCTCTTAGACGAGACCCAGACTCCGAGTGAACTGGCAGTTCCGCCTACACCAGGCCCAGACTCCCAGTGAATTGGCAGCTCTGCAAACACCAGATCTAGACTCCCAGTCAACCGGCAGCTCCTCCCACACCAGACCCAGACTCCCAGTGATCTATCAGCTCCTCCTACACCAGGCCCAGACTCCCAGTGAATTGGCAGCTCCGCAAACACCAGATCTAGACTCCCAGTCAACCGGCAGCTCCTCCCACACCAGACCCAGACTCCCAGTGAACTATCAGCTCCTCCTACACCAGGCCCAGACTCCCAGTGAACTGGCACCTCTTCCTAGACTGGAGCCAGACTCCCAGAGAACTGGTAGCTCCTCCTACACCAGTCCCAGGCTCGCAGTGAACCGGCAGCTACTCCTGCACCAGGCCCAGACTCCCAGTGAACTGACAGCACTTCTTGCACCAGGCCCAGATTCCCAGTGAACTGGCAGCTCTTCCTAGACCAGACACGGACTCCCAGTGAACTGGCAACTCCTCCTTGACCAGGCCCAGACACCCAGTGAACGGACAGCTCCTCCTGGACCAGGCCTAGACTCGCAGTGAGCTGGCAGTTCCTCCAAGACCAGGCACAGCCTCCCAGTAAACTGGCAGCTCCACCTACGCCAGACCCAGATTCCCAGTGAACTGGCACCTTTTCCCAGACCAGGCCCAGATTGCCAGTGAACTGGCAGCTCCTCCTAGACCAGGCCCAAACTCCCAGTGAATTGGCAGCTCCTCCTACACCAGGCACGAACTCCGAGTGAACTAGCAGTTCCTCCTACACCAGGCCCGGAAACCCAGTGAAATGGCAGCTCCTCCTACACCAGAACCAAACTCCCAGAGAACTGTCTGCTCCTCCTAGACCAGGCCCGAACTCCTAGTGAACTGGCAGTTCCGCCTACACCAGGCCCGGAAACCCAGTGAACTGGCAGCTCCTCCTACACGAGACCTGCACTCGCAGTGAACTGGCAGCTCCTCATTGACCAGGCCCGGACACCCAGTGAATGGGGAGCTCCTCCTGGAGCAGGCCTAGACTCACAGGGAACTGGCAGCTCCTCTTAGACGAGACCCAGACTCCCAGTGAACTGGCAGCTCCTCCTAGACCTGACCAAGATTCCCAGAGAACTGTCTGCTCCTCCTATACCAGGCCCGAACTCCGAGTGAACTGGCAGTTCCGCCTACACCAGGCCCAGACTCCCAGTGAATTGGCAGCTCCGCAAACACCAGATCTAGACTCCCAGTCAACCGGCAGCTCCTCCCACACCAGACCCAGACTCCCAGTGAACTATCAGCTCCTCCTACACCAGGCCCAGACTCCCAGTGAACTGGCACCTCTTCCTAGACTGGAGCCAGACTCCCAGAGAACTGGTAGCTCCTCCTACACCAGTCCCAGGCTCGCAGTGAACCGGCAGCTACTCCTGCACCAGGCCCAGACTCCCAGAGAACTGACAGCACTTCTTGCACCAGGCCCAGATTCCCAGTGAACTGGCAGCTCTTCCTAGACCAGACACGGACTCCCAGTGAACTGGCAGCTCCTCCAACACCAGTTCCAGGCTCGCAGTGAACCGGCAGCTACTCCTACACCAGGCCCAGACTCCTAAAGAACTGGCAGCTCCTCCTACACCAGCCCAGACTCCCAGTGAACTGGCAGCTCCTCCTACATTAGGACCAGACGCCTAGTGAACTGGAAGCTCCTCCTACACCAGGGCTACATACCCAGTGATCTGGCAGCTCCTCCAACACCAGGCCCAGTCTCCAAGTGAACTGGTAGTTCCTCCAACACCAGGCCCAGACTCCCAGTGGACCGTCAACTCCTCGTACACCAGGCACAGGCACCCAGTGAACTGGCAGCTCCTCCTACACCAGACCCGGACTCCCAGTGAACTGGCAGCTCCTCTTAGATCAGGCCTGGACTCCCATTGAACGGGCAGCTCCCCCTACACCAGGCCCAGATTCCTAGTGAACTGGCAGCTCCCTCAACACCTGGGCCATATTCCCAATGAAATGGCATCTCCTCCTACACCAGACCCAGACTCGTGAAATTTCAGCTCCTCCTACACCAGGCCCAGACTCCCAGTGAACTGGCAAATCCTCCTACACCAGGCCCAGTCTCCCAGTGAACTGGCAGCCCCTCCTACACCAGGCCAAGATTCCCAGAGAACTGGCAAATCCTCCTACACCAGGCCCAGACTCCCAGTGAAATGGCAGCTCCTCCTACACCAGCCCCGGATACCCAGTGAACTGGGCTCCTCCTAGCAGAGGCCCAGATTCCCAGTGAAATGGCAGCTCCTCCTATACCAGGCCCAGACTCGTGAACTTTCAGCTCCTCCTACAGCGGGCCCAGACTCCCAGTGAACTGGCAAATCCTCCTACACCAGGCCCAGACTCCCAGTGAAATGGCAGCTCCTCCTACATCGGCCCCGGATACCCAGTGAACTGGCAGCCCCTCCTACACCAGGCCCAGATTCCCAGAGAACTGGCAAATCCTCCTACACCAGGCCCAGACTCCCAGTGAAAGGGCAGCTCCTCCTACACCAGCCCCGGATACCAAGTGAACTGGTAGCCCCTCCTGCACCAGCCCCAGACTCCCAGTGAACTGGGCTCCTCCTAGCAGAGGCCCAGATTCCCAGTGAAATGGCAGCTCCTCCTACACCAGGCCCAGACTCGTTGTGAACTTTCAGCTCCTCCTACACCAGGCCCAGACTCCCAGTGACCTGGCAGATCCTCCTACATTAAGACCAGACGCCCAGTGAACTGGAAGCTTCTGCTACACAATGCCCAGACTCCCATAGAACGGGCAGCTCCACCTCTTCAGGACCAGACTCCCAGTGAACTGGCAGCTCCTCCTACTCCAGACCCAGGCTCCCAGTGAACTGGCAGCTCCTCCTACACCAGACCCAGGCTCCCAGTGAACTGGCAGCTCCTCCTACACCAGACCCAGGCTCCCAGTGAACTGACAGCTCTTCTTGCACCAGGCCCAGCCTCCGAGTGAACTGGCACCTCTTCCTAGACCGGAACCAGACTCCCAATGAACTGGCCGCTCCACCTACACCAGACCCAGATTTCCAGTGAACTGGCAGCTCCACCTACACCAGGCCCGGATTCCGGGTGAACTGGCAGCTCCTCCTGCTCCAGACCCGGACTCCCAGTGAAATGGCAGCTCCTCCTAGAGCAGGCCCCGACTCCCAGTCAACTGGCAGCTGTGCCTAGACCAGGCCCAGACTCCCCGTGAATTGGCAGCTCCTCCTACACCAGAACCAAACTCCCAGAGAACTGTCTGCTCCTCCTAGACCAGGCCCGAACTCCGAGTGAACTGGCAGTTCCGCCTACACCAGGCCCGGAAACCCAGTGAACTGGCAGCTCCTCCTACATGAGACCTGCACTCGCAGTGAACTGGCAGCTCCTCATTGACCAGGCCCGGACACCCAGTGAATGGGGAGCTCCTCCTGGAGCAGGCCTAGACTCACAGGGAACTGGCAGCTCCTCTTAGACGAGACCCAGACTCCCAGTGAACTGGCAGCTCCTCCTAGACCTGACCAAGATTCCCAGAGAACTGTCTGCTCCTCCTATACCAGGCCCGAACTCCGAGTGAACTGGCAGTTCCGCCTACACCAAGCCCAGACTCCCAGTGAATTGGCAGCTCCGCAAACACCAGATCTAGACTCCCAGTCAACCGGCAGCTCCTCCCACACCAGACCCAGACTCCCAGTGAACTATCAGCTCCTCCTACACCAGGCCCAGACTCCCAGTGAACTGGCACCTCTTCCTAGACTGGAGCCAGACTCCCAGAGAACTGGTAGCTCCTCCTACACCAGTCCCAGGCTCGCAGTGAACCGGCAGCTACTCTTGCACCAGGCCCAGATTCCCAGTGAACTGGCAGCTCTTCCTAGACCAGACACGGACTCCCAGTGAACTGGCAGCTCCTCCAACACCAGTTCCAGGCTCTCAGTGAACCGGCAGCTACTCCTACACCAGGCCCAGACTCCTAAAGAACTGGCAGCTCCTCCTACACCAGCCCAGACTCCCAGTGAACTGGCAGCTCCTCCTACATTAGGACCAGACGCCTAGTGAACTGGAAGCTCCTCCTACATCAGGGCTACATACCCAGTGATCTGGCAGCTCCTTCAACACCAGGCCCAGTCTCCAAGTGAACTGGTAGTTCCTCCAACACCAGGCCCAGACTCCCAGTGGACCGTCAACTCCTCGTACACCAGGCACAGGCACCCAGTGAACTGGCAGCTCCTCCTACACCAGACCCGGACTCCCAGTGAACTGGCAGCTCCTCCTACACCAGACCCGGACTCCCAGTGAACTGGCAGCTCCTCTTAGATCAGGCCTGGACTCCCATTGAACGGGCAGCTCCCCCTACACCAGGCCCAGATTCCTAGTGAACTGGCAGCTCCCTCAACACCTGGGCCATATTCCCAATGAAATGGCATCTCCTCCTACATCAGACCCAGACTCGTGAAATTTCAGCTCCTCCTACACCAGGCCCAGTCTCCCAGTGAACTGGCAGCCCCTCCTACACCAGGCCAAGATTCCCAGAGAACTGGCAAATCCTCCTACACCAGGCCCAGACTCCCAGTGAAATGGCAGCTCCTCCTACACCAGCCCCGGATACCCAGTGAACTGGGCTCCTCCTAGCAGAGGCCCAGATTCCCAGTGAAATGGCAGCTCCTCCTATACCAGGCCCAGACTCGTGAACTTTCAGCTCCTCCTACAGCGGGCCCAGACTCCCAGTGAACTGGCAAATCCTCCTACACCAGGCCCAGACTCCCAGTGAAATGGCAGCTCCTCCTACATCGGCCCCGGATACCCAGTGAACTGGCAGCCCCTCCTACACCAGGCCCAGATTCCCAGAGAACTGGCAAATCCTCCTACACCAGGCCCAGACTCCCAGTGAAAGGGCAGCTCCTCCTACACCAGCCCCGGATACCAAGTGAACTGGTAGCCCCTCCTGCACCAGCCCCAGACTCCCAGTGAACTGGGCTCCTCCTAGCAGAGGCCCAGATTCCCAGTGAAATGGCAGCTCCTCCTACACCAGGCCCAGACTCGTTGTGAACTTTCAGCTCCTCCTACACCAGACCCAGGCTCCCAGTGAACTGACAGCTCTTCTTGCACCAGGCCCAGCCTCCGAGTGAACTGGCACCTCTTCCTAGACCGGAGCCAGACTCACAATGAACTGGCCGCTCCACCTACACCAGACCCAGATTTCCAGTGAACTGGCAGCTCCACCAACACCAGGCCCGGAGTCCGAGTGAACTGGCAGCTCCTCCTGCTCCAGACCCTGACTCCCAGTGAAATGGCAGCTCCTCCTAGAGCAGGCCCCGACTCCCAGTCAACTGGCAGCTGTGCCTAGACCAGGCCCAGACTCCCCGTGAATTGGCAGCTACGCCTACAGCAGGCCCAGAGTCCCAGTGAATTGGCAGCTCCTCCTACACCAGGCCCGAACTCTGAGTGAACTGGCTGTTCCTCCTACACCATGCCCAGTCTCCCAGTGAACTGGCAGCTCTTCCTAGAGCAGGCCCAGACCCGCAGTGAAATGGCAGTTCCTCCTACACCAGGCCCTGACTCGCAGTGAACTGGCTGTTCCTCCAAGACCAGGCCCGGACTCCCAGAGAGTTGTCAGCTCCTCCTACACCAGGCCGAGATCCCAGTGAACTGGCAACTCCACCTGTCCCAGACCCGAATTCCCGTGCACTGGCAGCTCCTCCTACTCCAGGATCTGACACCCAGTGAACTGGCAGCTCCGCCGACGCCAGACCCAGACTTCTAGTGAACTGGCAGCTCCTCCTTCTCCAGGTCCGGACTCCCGGTGATGGGGAGCTCCTCCTAAACCAGTCCCAGATTCCCAGTGAACTGGCAGTTCCTCCTACACCAGGCCCAGACCCCCAGTGATCTGGAAGCTCCTCCGACGCCAGTGCCCATCTCACAGTGAACTGGCAGCTCCTCCGAGACCAGACCTGGACTCCCAGTGAACTGACAGCTCTTCCTGCACCTGGCCCAGACTCCCAGTGAACTAGCTTCTCCTCCTACACCAGACCCGGACTGCCAGAGAACAGGCACCTTTTCCTAGACCTGAGCCAGACTCCCAGTGAACTAGCTTCTCCTCCTACACCAGACCCGGACTGCCAGAGAACAGGCAGCTCCTCCTAGACCGGGCACAGACTCCCAGAGCAGTGGAGCTCCTCCTACACCAGGCCCAGACTCCGAGTGAACTGGCAGCTCCTCCTACTCCAGACACGGACACCCAGTCAACTGGCAGCTCGTCCAAGTGTAGGCCCAGACCCTCAATGAATTGGCAGCTCCTCCTGCACCAGGCCCAGACTCCCAAGGAACTGGCAGCTCCTCCTAGACCAGGCCCGGAAACCCAGTGAACCGCCGGCTCCGCCGACGCCAGAACCTGGATCCCAGTGACCTTGCAGCTCCTCCTACACCAGGCCCAGTCTCCCAGAGAACTGACAGCTCCTCATACACCAGAGCCAGACTCCCAGAGAACTGGCAGCTCCTCCAAGCGTAGGCCCAGACCCTCAATGAATTGGCAGCTCCTCCTGCACCAGGCCCAGACTCCCAAGGAACTGGCAGCTCCTCCTAGACCAGGCCCGGAAACCCAGTGAACCGCCGGCTCCGCCGACGCCAGAACCAGGATCCCAGTGAACTTGCAGCTCCTCCTACTCCAGACCCGGACTCCCAGTGAAATGGCAGCACCTCCGAGAGCAGGCCCAGACTCCCAGACAATTGGCAGCTCCTCCAAGCGTAGGCCCAGACCCTCAGTGAACTGGCAGCTCCTCCTACACCAGTCTCAGATTCCCGGTGACCTGGCAGCATCTCCTAGAGCAGGTCCACACTCCCAGTAAACTGGCAGCTCCTTCTACGCCAGGCCCAGACTCCCAGAGAACTGGCAGCTCCTCCTAGACCGGGCCCAGACTCCCACAGCAGTGGAAGCTCTGCCTGCACCAGGCCCGGATTCCCAGTGCACTGGCTGCTCCTACTACACCAGAACAGGTCTCCTGGAGAACTGGCAGCTCCTCCTACATGAGTCCACGACTTGCAGTGAAATGGCAGCTCCACATGGACCAGATCCGGACACCCAGTCAACTGGCAGCTCCGCCTACACCAGGCCCAGACTCCCAGTGAATGGGCAGATCCTCCTACACCAGGCCCAAATCTCCGAGTGAACTGGCAGCTCCTCCTACACCAGGCACAGTCTCCCAGTGAACTGGCAGCTCCTCCTACACCAGGCCCAGTCTCCCAGTTGACTGGCAGCTCTTCCTTGACCTGACCCAGACTCCTATTGAACTGGCAGCTCGTCCGACACCAGGCCCAGTCTCCCAGTGAACTGGCAGCTGCTCCTACACCAGGCCCAAACCCATGGTGAACTGGCAGCTCCTCCTACACCAGGCCCAGTCTCCCAGTGAACTGGCAGCTCCTCCTACACCAGGCTCAGTCTTCCAGTGAACTGGCAGCTCCTCCTACACCAGGCCCAGTCTCCCAGTGAACGGGCAGCTCTTCCTGGAGCTGACCCAGACTCCTATTGAACTGGCAGCTCGTCCGACACCAGGCCCAGTCTCCCAGTGAACTGGCAGCTCTTCCTAGACCTACCCAGACTCCTATTGAACTGGCAGCTCTTCCTAGACCAGGTCCAGTCTCCCATTGAACTGGCAGCTCCTCCTACAACAGACCCGCACTCCCAGTGAACTGGCTGCTCCTCCTTGACCAGGCCCTGACTCCCAGTGAGCTGGCAGGTACTCCTAGACCAGACCCAGACTCCCTGCGAACTGTCAGCTCCTCCGAGACAAGGCCTGGAAACCCAGTGAACTGGCAGCTCCGCCAACGCCAGACCCGAACTCACATGAAGTGGCAGCTCCTCCTACACCAGGTCCAGATTCCCAGTGAACTGGCAGCTCCGCCAACACCTGACCTGGACACCCAGAGAACTAGCAGCTCCTCCGAGAGCAGCCCCAGGCTCCCAGTCAACTTGCAGCTCCTCCTAGACCAGGCCCAGACTCCTAGTGAACTGGCAGCTCCCCCTGCACGAGTCCATGACTCGCAGTGAACCTGCAGCTCCTCCTAGACCAGGCCCAGACTCTCAGTGAACTGGCAGCTCCGCCTACACCAGAGCCAGATTCCCAGAGAACTTGCAACTCCTCCTACACCAGGGCCGGAAACCCAGTGAACTGGCAGCTCCGCCTACACCAGAGCCAGATTCCCAGAGAACTTGCAACTCCTCCTACACCAGGCCCGGAAACCCAGTGAACTGCCGGCTCTGCCGACGCCAGAACCAGGATCCTAGTGAACTGGCAGCTCCGCGTAAACCAGACCCGAACTCCCCCTGAACTGGCAGCTCCTCCTACACGAGACCCGCACTCCCAGTGATCTGGCAGCTCCTCCTTGACCAGGCCCAGACACCCAGTGAAATGGCAGCTCCTCCTAGAGGAGGCCTAGACACCCAGTCAACTGGCAGCTCCTCCAAGCGAAGGCCCAGACCCTCAGTGAACTGGCAGCTCCCCCTGCACCAGGCCCAGATTCCCTGTGAAGTTGCAGCTTCTTTTTCACCAGAACAGGTCTCCCAGGGAACTGGCAGCTCCTCCTACACCAGGCCCAGACTCCCAGTGAACTGGCAGCTCCTCCTACACCAGACCCAGACTCCCAGTGAATTGGCAACTCCTCCTACACTAGGCCCAGTCGTCCAGTGAACTGGCAGTTCCTCCTACACTAGGCCCAGTCACCCAGTGAACTGGCAAATCCTCCTACACCAGACCCAGACTCCCAGTGAATTGGCAGCTCCTCCTACACTAGGCCCAATCCCCCAGTGAACTGGCAGTTCCTCCTACACCAGGCCCGGAAACCCAGTGAACTGGCAGCTCCGCCGACGCCAGACCCAGGATCCAAGTGAACTGGCAGCTCCGCGTCAACCCGACCTGAACTACCAGTGAACGGGCAGCTCCTCCTGGACCAGGCGTAGACACACAGTGAACTGGCAGCTCCTCCTACTCCATGATCTGACTCCCAGTGAACTGGCACCTCCTCCTACTCCAGGATCTGACTCCCAGTGAACTGTCAGCTCCTCCTACAACAAGATCTGACTCCCAGTGAACTGGCAGCTCCTCCAACACAAGGCTCAGATTCCCAGTGAACTGGCAGCTCATCCTACACTAGTCCCGCACTCCCAGTGAACTGGCTGCTCCTCCTTGAACAGGCCCTGACTCCCAGTGAACTGACAGCTGCTCCTAAGCCAGGCCCCGACTCCAAGTGAACTGGCAGCTCCTCCTACACCAGGCCCAGTCACCCAGTTAACTGGTAGCTCCCTCTACACCAGACTCGCACTCCCATAGAACTGGCAGCTCACCCTACACTAGTCCTGCACTCCCAGTGAACTGGCTGCTCCTCCTTGACCAGGCCCTGACTCCCAGTGAACTGGCAGTTCCTCCTAAGCCAGGCCCTGACACGCAGTGAAATGGCAGCTCCTGCTACACCAGGCCCAGACTCGCAGTGAACTGGCAGCTCCTCTGAGACCAGACCCGGATTCCCAGAGAACTGGCAGCTCCTCCGAGACCAGGCATAGACTCCCAGAGCACTGGCAGGTCAGCCTACACCAGGTCCAGATTCCCAATACACTAGCAGCTGCTTCTACACCAGGCCCGGAAACCCAGGGAACTGGCAGCTCCTCCTGGACCAGGCCTAGACTCGCAGTGAACTGGCAGCTCCTCCTAGAGGAGGCCCAGAAACCCAGTCAACTGGCAGCTCCCCCTGCACCAGGCCCAGATTCCCTGTGAAGTTGCAGCTTCTCTTACACCAGAACAGGTCTCCCAGAGAACTGGCAGCTCCTCCTACACCAGGCCCAGATTCCCTGTGAAGTTGCAGCTTCTCTTACACCAGAACAGGTCTCCCAGAGAACTGGCAGCTCCTCCGACACCAGGCCCAGTCTCCCAGAGAACTGACAGCTCCTCATACACCAGAGCCAGACTCCCAGAGAACTGGCAGCTCCTCCAAGCGTAGGCCCAGACCCTCAATGAATTGGCAGCTCCTCCTGCACCAGGCCCAGACTCCCAAGGAACTGGCAGCTCCTCCTAGACCAGGCCCGGAAACCCAGTGAACTGCCGGCTCCGCCGACGCCAGAACCAGGATCCCAATGAACTTGCAGCTCCTCCTACTCCAGACCCGGACTCCCAGTGAAATGGCAGCACCTCCTAGAGCAGGCCCAGACTCCCAGACAATTGGCAGCTCCTCCAAGCGTAGGCCCAGACCCTCAGTAAACTGGCAGCTCCTTCTACGCCAGGCCCAGACTCCCAGAGAACTGGCAGCTCCTCCTAGACTGGGCCCAGACTCCCACAGCAGTGGAAGCTCTGCCTGCACCAGGCCCGGATTCCCAGTGCACTGGCTGCTCCTACTACACCAGAGCAGGTCTCCCGGAGAACTGGCAGCTCCTCCTACACCAGGCCCAGACTCCCAGTGAACTGGCAGCTCCTCCTACATGAGTCCACGACTTGCAGTGAACTGGCAGCTCCTCATGGACCAGATCTGGACACCCAGTCAACTGGCAGCTCCGCCTACACCAGGCCCAGACTCCCAGTGAATGGGCAGATCCTCCTACACCAGGCCCAAATCTCCGAGTGAACTGGCAGCTCCTCCTACACCAGGCACAGTCTCCCAGTGAACTGGCAGCTCCTCCTACACCAGGCCCAGTCTCCCAGTTGACTGGCAGCTCTTCCTTGACCTGACCCAGACTCCTATTGAACTGGCAGCTCGTCCGACACCAGGCCCAGTCTCCCAGTGAACTGGCAGCTGCTCCTACACCAGGCCCAAACCCATGGTGAACTGGCAGCTCCTCCTACACCAGGCCCAGTCTCCCAGTGAACTGGCAGCTCCTCCTACACCAGGCTCAGTCTTCCAGTGAACTGGCAGCTCCTCCTACACCAGGCCCAGTCTCCCAGTGAACGGGCAGCTCTTCCTAGAGCTGACCCAGACTCCTATTGAACTGGCAGCTCGTCCGACACCAGGCCCAGTCTCCCAGTGAACTGGCAGCTCTTCCTAGACCTACCCAGACTCCTATTGAACTGGCAGCTCTTCCTAGACCAGGTCCAGTCTCCCATTGAACTGGCAGCTCCTCCTACAACAGACCCGCACTCCCAGTGAACTGGCTGCTCCTCCTTGACCAGGCCCTGACTCCCAGTGAACCGGCAGGTACTCCTAGACCAGACCCAGACTCCCTGCGAACTGTCAGCTCCTCCGAGACAAGGCCTGGAAACCCAGTGAACTGGCAGCTCCGCCTACGCCAGACCCGAACTCACATGAAGTGGCAGCTCCTCCTACACCAGGTCCAGATTCCCAGTGAACTGGCAGCTCCGCCAACACCTGACCTGGACACCCAGAGAACTAGCAGCTCCTCCTAGAGCAGCCCCAGGCTCCCAGTCAACTTGCAGCTCCTCCTAGACCAGGCCCAGACTCCTAGTGAACTGGCAGCTCCCCCTGCACGAGTCCATGACTCGCAGTGAACCTGCAGCTCCTCCTAGACCAGGCCCAGACTCCCAGTGAACTGGCAGCTCCGCCTACACCAGAGCCAGATTCCCAGAGAACTTGCAACTCCTCCTACACCAGGGCCGGAAACCCAGTGAACTGGCAGCTCCGCCTACACCAGAGCCAGATTCCCAGAGAACTTGCAACTCCTCCTACACCAGGCCCGGAAACCCAGTGAACTGCCGGCTCTGCCGACGCCAGAACCAGGATCCTAGTGAACTGGCAGCTCCGCGTAAACCAGACCCGAACTCCCCCTGAACTGGCAGCTCCTCCTACACGAGACCCGCACTCCCAGTGATCTGGCAGCTCCTCCTTGACCAGGCCCAGACACCCAGTGAAATGGCAGCTCCTCCTAGAGGAGGCCTAGACACTCAGTCAACTGGCAGCTCCTCCAAGCGAAGGCCCAGACCCTCAGTGAACTGGCAGCTCCCCCTGCACCAGGCCCAGATTCCCTGTGAAGTTGCAGCTTCTTTTTCACCAGAACCGGCCTCCCAGGGAACTGGCAGCTCCTCCTACTCCAGGCCCATACTCCCAGTGAACTGGCAGCCCCCACTACACAAGGCCCAGACTCCCAGTGAACTGGCAGTACCTCCTATTCCAGGCCCATACTCCCAGTGAACTGGCAGCCCCCCCTACACAAGGCCCAGACTCCCAGTGAACTGGCAGCCCCCCCTACACAAGGCCCAGACTCCCAGTGAACTGGCAGCACCTCCTACTCCAGGCCCATACTCCCAGTGAACTGGCAGCCCCCCCTACACAAGGCCCAGACTCCTAGTGAACTGGCAGCACCTCCTACTCCAGGCCCATACTCCCAGTGAACTGGCAGCCCCCCCTACACAAGGCCCAGACTCCCAGTGAACTGGCAGCCCTCCCTACACAAGGCCCAGACTCCCAGTGAACTGGCAGACCCCCCTACACAAGGCCCAGACTCCCAGTGAACTGGCAGCTCCTCGTACACCAGGTTTGGAAACCTAGTGAAGTGGCAGCTCCGCTTACTCCAGGCCCAGACTCCCAGTGAACTGGCGGCTCCTCCTACACCAGGCCCAGACTCCCAGTTGACTGGCAGCTCCTCCTACACCAGGCATGGTCTTATTTTGCATTGAAGACACTCGGAAATGGTATAAAATCTGGCTCTCAATTCGCTTTAAATCAGATGAAAGAACTTGCATTTCTGCAGCATTTTCCATAAGCTCAGGATGTTCCAATGGGTTTTACAGCCTATGATGTTGGTCTCTGTTGTAATTTTGGAAATATGGCAGCCAATTTGCGCACAGCAAGTTCCCACAAACAGCAGTTCATGACCAAACAATCTCCTTTCTCTATGTTGGTTGAAGTATAAACATTGCCCAGGACACTTGCTCTTCTTCCAAATAGTGGCTGCAAGGCAGACAAAGTCTTGGTTTGCCGCAAGGGAGAGCATAAAATTCCCCCCAATGTTTGATACATGACATGAAATGGAATATGTAAATTATTCTACTGTACAATGACTCTGTTTTTTTCCCAATTATAGCTTATCTGACATTGGCCGAATGATCTCTTTCCCTGGTGCTGGTATGACGCCTGCAGTTAATGAAATTCCCATGACAGTTACACAAGATTGAAGAGGCCTTGCTGCACTATTCAATGGGAAATGAATATTGATAGAAGATCGAGCCATACAGTTTTACAGCACAGAAACAGGCCCTTCGGCCCAACCTGTCCTAACTAATCCCATTTCCCCGCAATTGGCCCTTAGCCTTGTATGCTATGGCATTTCAAGTGTTCATCTAAATACTCCTTGAATGTCGTGAGTGTTCCGGCCTCTACCACCCCTTCAGGCAGTGTATTCCAGATTCCAACCACCCTCTGAGTGAAAACATTTTTCCTCAAATCCCCTCTAAACCTCCTGCCCCTTACCCTAAATCTATGCCCCCTGGTTATTGACCTCTCCGCTAAGGGATAACATTTCTTTCTATCTATCCTATCAATGCACCTCATAATTTTGTATACCTCAATCAGGTCCTCCCTCAGCCTTCTCCGTTCCAAGGAAAACAAACCTAACCTATCCAGTCTCTCTTCATAGCTGAAATGCTCCAGCCCAGGCAACATCCTGGTGAACCCCTTCTGCACCCTCTCCAGTGCAATCACATCCTTCCTATAGTGTGGTGCCCAGAACTGTACACAGTACTCCAGCTGTGGCCTAACCAGCGTTTTACACAGCTCCATCATAACCTCCCTGCTCTTATATTCTATGCCTTGGCTAATAAAGGCAAGTATCCCATATGCCTTCCTAACCACCTTATCTACCTGTGCTGCTGCCTTCAGTGATCTATGGACAAGCACACCAAGGTCCCTACGACCCTCGGTACTCCCTAGGGTCCTACCGTCCATTGTATATTCCCTTGCCTTGTTAGAGCTCCCAAAGTGCATCACCTCACGCTTCTCAGGATTAAACTCCATTTGCCACTGCTCTGCCCATCTTACCAGCCCATCTATATCACCCTGTAATCTAAGGCTTTCCTCCTCACTATTTACGACACCACCAATTTTTGTGTTGTCTGCGAACTTACTGCTAATACCTCCTATATTCACGTCTAAGTCATTAATGTACACTACAAACAGTAAGGGTCCCAGCACCGATCCCTGTGGTACACCACTGGTCACAGACCTCCATTCACAAAAACAACCCTCGACCATCACCCTCTGCCTCCTTCCACTAAGCCAATATTGAATCCAATTTGCCAAATTACCCTGGATCCCATGGGCTTTTACTTTCTTAATCAATCTCCCATGCGGGACCTTAGCAAAAGCCTTACTGAAGTCCATATGGACCATATCAACTGCTTTACCCTCATTACACAGTTCGTCACCGACTCGAAAAATTCAATCAAATTTGTTAGACACGATCTCCCCTGCCAAAGCCATGCTGACTATCCTTGATTAATCCCTGCCTCTCCAAGTGGAGATTAATCCTGTCCCTCAGAATTTTTCCAATAATTTCCCTACCACTGATGTTAGACTCACAGGCCTGTAGTTACCTGGTTTATCCCTGCTACCCTTCTTGAATAATGGTACCACATTCGCTGTCCTCCAATCCTCTGGTACCTCTCCTGTGGCCAGAGAGGATCTGAAAATTTGTGTCAGAGCCCCTACTATTTCCTCCCTTGCTTCACATAACAGCCTCACATCTCATCTGGGCCTGGGGATTTATCCACTTTTAAGCCCGCTTATACAGACAATACTTCCTCCGTTACAATGATAATTTGATCAAGTATAACACAATTTCTCTCCCTGATCACTACACCTACATCGTCCCTCGCCATAGTGAACACAGATGAAAAGTAATCATTCAAAACCTCCCCTATGTCCTCTGGCTCCACACACAGATTGCCTCTATGATCCCTAATGGGCCCCACTCTTTCCCTGGTTATCCTCTTGCCCCTAACATACTTATAAAACGCCTTGGGATTTTCCTTTATCTTGTCTGCTAGTGATTTTTCATGCCCCCTCTTAGCTCCCCAAATTACTTTTTTATGTACCCCACTACACTTTCTATACTCCTCTAGGGCCTCCGCTGCTTTCAGCACACTGAATCTGTCATACGCCTCCTTTTTTTTCCTTATCAATCCTCTATATCCCTTGATATCCAGGGTTCCCTTGACCTGTTGATCCTACTCTTCACCTTTACAGAAACATGCTGCACCTGAACCATCACAATTTCCCTTCTAAATGACTCCCAATGGTCTGATGTAGACTTTCCTGTAAGAAGCTGCTCCCAGTTCACTTTGGCCAGATCCTGTTTTATCATATTGAAATCCGCCTTCCCCAATTCTGTACTCTAATTTACGGACCCTCTATGTCCTTTTCCATAACAACTTTAAATCTTACAGAGTTATGGTCACTATCCCCGAAATTCTCCCCCACTGACACTTCTACCACTTGTCCAGCTTCTTTGCCTAGGATTAAGTCCAGTACCGTCCCTCCTCTTGTAGGACTCTCTACGTGCTGGCTCACAAAGCTCTCCTGAATGCACTTGAAGAATTCTGCCCCCTTTAGGCTTTTTGCACTAATACTATCCCCTCTAATAGAGGGGAAGTTGAAATCCTGTACTATTATTACCCAATTATTTTTACACCTCTCTGAGATTTTCCTACATATCTGCTCCTCTATCTCTCCCTGACTGTTTGGAGGCCTGTAGTACACTCCCAGCCAAGTGTTTGCCCCTTTTTGTTTTTAAGTCCTACCTATATGGCCTCATTTGAGGAACCTTCTAGGATATCATCCCTCCTTACTGCAGCAATTGACTCCTTCATCAACAGTGCAATACCACCTCCTCTTTTACACCCTCCCCTATCACGACTGAAGATTCTATACCCTACAATACTGAGCTGCTAGTCCTGCTGTTCCCTCAACCATGTCTCAGTGACAGCAATAATATCATATTCCCATGTGTTAATCAGCGCCCTGTTTTCGAATGCACTGTAGTAAGGATGTTAAAGCCTTAGAGAGAGTGCAGAGGAGATACTAGATTGTGATAAAGGTCTTCAGTTAGATGGAAAGGTAAATAGCATGAAGTCCAGCTGGACGGAGTATGGCTGTGACAAAGTACGTAGCTTAGGGAATTTGGTGAGTGAGGGAATTCAATGCAGTGAGGGAAGATGTGCTGTTCTGGTCTTTTACAAAACAGGGAGCTGTCCAAGAGAGGGAGTGGGAGACAGGGAGACCTGCAGCGCCTGATCATTAAACATAGTTACGTGTTACACTGTCACACAAGTCGTTAACCATCATCACATATTATACCGTCACACAGGGTCAATAAACATTGTCACATGTTGCTGTGCCACACAAAGTCTTAAACACCGTCACGTGTCATACTGCCACACGAACCATTAACAATCATCTTGTGTTACACTGTCACACATTGTCATTAACCATTGTCACATGTTACATTGTCACACAGAGTAATTAAACATCATCATGTGTTACACTGTCACATAAAGTCATTAAACATCATGTGTTACACTGACACACCCGATCATTAAACTTTCTCACATGTTACACTGTCACACAGGGCCATGAAGCATTATCACATTTTACACTGTGACAGAGGGTCATTCAACATTGTCACACACCATTCAAAACTATCAGGTGTTACTCGATGTGATAGTATAA
Organism: Heterodontus francisci; assembly: GCF_036365525.1. Taxonomy (NCBI): domain Eukaryota; kingdom Metazoa; phylum Chordata; class Chondrichthyes; order Heterodontiformes; family Heterodontidae; genus Heterodontus; species Heterodontus francisci. The sequence continues at coordinate 26,417,225 of NC_090373.1, forward strand.
GATGTGACGAAGTTTAAACATTGTTATGTGTTACAGTGTCACACTGGCTATTAAACACCGGGTCATTAACCATCATCATGTGTTACACTTTCACACCCGGTCATTAACCATCATCATGTGTTACACTTTCACACCCAGTCATTAACCATCATCATGTGTTACACTTTCACACCCAGTCATTAACCATCATCATGTGTTACACTTTCACACCCAGTCATTAACCATCATCATGTGTTACACTTTCACACCCAGTCATTAACCATCATCATGTGTTACACTTTCACACCCGGTCATTAACCATCATCATGTGTTACACTTTCACACCCGGTCATTAACCATCATCATGTGTTACACTTTCACACCCAGTCATTAACCATCATCATGTGTTACACTTTCACACCCAGTCATTAACCATCATCATGTGTTACACTGTCACACCCGGTCATTAACCATCATCATGTGTTACACTTTCACACCCAGTCATTAACCATCATCATGTGTTACACTTTCACACCCAGTCATTAACCATCATCATGTGTTACACTTTCACACCCGGTCATTAACCATCATCATGTGTTACACTTTCACACCCAGTCATTAACCATCATCATGTGTTACACTTTCACACCCAGTCATTAACCATCATCATGTGTTACACTTTCACACCCAGTCATTAACCATCATCATGTGTTACACTGTCACACAGGGTCATTAACCATCATCATGTGTTACACTTTCACACCCAGTCATTAACCATCATCATGTGTTACACTGTCACACCCGGTCATTAACCATCATCATGTGTTACACTGTCACACCCGGTCATTAACCATCATCATGTGTTACACTGTCACACCCAGTCATTAACCATCATCATGTGTTACACTTTCACACCCAGTCATTAACCATCATCATGTGTTACACTGTCACACCCAGTCATTAACCATCATCATGTGTTACACTGTCACACCCAGTCATTAACCATCATCATGTGTTACACTGTCACACCCGGTCATTAACCATCATCATGTGTTATACTGTCACACCCGGTCATTAACCATCATCATGTGTTACACTTTCACACCCAGTCATTAACCATCATCATGTGTTACACTTTCACACCCAGTCATTAACCATCATCATGTGTTACACTGTCACACCCAGTCATTAACCATCATCATGTGTTACACTGTCACACCCAGTCATTAACCATCATCATGTGTTACACTTTCACACCCAGTCATTAACCATCATCATGTGTTACACTTTCACACCCAGTCATTAACCATCATCATGTGTTACACTGTCACACCCGGTCATTAACCATCATCATGTGTTACACTGTCACACCCAGTCATTAACCATCATCATGTGTTACACTGTCACACCCAGTCATTAACCATCATCATGTGTTACACTTTCACACCCGGTCATTAACCATCATCATGTGTTACACTGTCACACAGGGTCATTAACCATCATCATGTGTTACACTGTCACACCCGGTCATTAACCATCATCATGTGTTACACTGTCACACCCAGTCATTAACCATCATCATGTGTTACACTGTCACACAGGGTCATTAACCATCATCATGTGTTACACTGTCACACCCGGTCATTAACCATCATCATGTGTTACACTGTCACACCCAGTCATTAACCATCATCATGTGTTACACTGTCACACCCGGTCATTAACCATCATCATGTGTTACACTGTCACACCCAGTCATTAACCATCATCATGTGTTACACTGTCACACCCAGTCATTAACCATCATCATGTGTTACACTGTCACACCCAGTCATTAACCATCATCATGTGTTACACTTTCACACCCGGTCATTAACTATCATCATGTGTTACACTGTCACACCCGGTCATTAACCATCATCATGTGTTACACTTTCACACCCAGTCATTAACCATCATCATGTGTTACACTTTCACACCCAGTCATTAACCATCATCATGTGTTACACTTTCACACCCAGTCATTAACCATCATCATGTGTTACACTGTCACACCCGGTCATTAACCATCATCATGTGTTACACTGTCACACCCGGTCATTAACCATCATCATGTGTTACACTGTCACACAGGGTCATTAACCATCATCATGTGTTACACTGTCACACAGGGTCATTAACCATCATCATGTGTTACACTGTCACACCCAGTCATTAACCATCATCATGTGTTACACTGTCACACCCGGTCATTAACCATCATCATGTGTTACACTGTCACACCCAGTCATTAACCATCATCATGTGTTACACTGTCACACCCGGTCATTAACCATCATCATGTGTTACACTGTCACACCCAGTCATTAACCATCATCATGTGTTACACTGTCACACCCGGTCATTAACCATCATCATGTGTTACACTGTCACACCCAGTCATTAACCATCATCATGTGTTAAACTTTCACACCCGGTCATTAACCATCATCATGTGTTACACTATCACACAGGGTCATTAACCATCATCATGTGTTACACTGTCACACCCAGTCATTAACCATCATCATGTGTTACACTGTCACACCCAGTCATTAACCATCATCATGTGTTACACTGTCACACCCGGTCATTAACCATCATCATGTGTTACACTGTCACACCCGGTCATTAACCATCATCATGTGTTACACTGTCACACCCGGTCATTAACCATCATCATGTGTTACACTGTCACACCCAGTCATTAACCATCATCATGTGTTACACTGTCACACCCAGTCATTAACCATCATCATGTGTTACACTTTCACACCCGGTCATTAACCATCATCATGTGTTACACTATCACACAGGGTCATTAACCATCATCATGTGTTACACTGTCACACCCAGTCATTAACCATCATCATGTGTTACACTGTCACACAGGGTCATTAACCATCATCATGTGTTACACTGTCACACCCGGTCATTAACCATCATCATGTGTTACACTGTCACACCCAGTCATTAACCATCATCATGTGTTACACTGTCACACCCAGTCATTAACCATCATCATGTGTTACACTGTCACACCCGGTCATTAACCATCATCATGTGTTACACTGTCACACCCAGTCATTAACCATCATCATGTGTTACACTGTCACACCCAGTCATTAACCATCATCATGTGTTACACTGTCACACCCGGTCATTAACCATCATCATGTGTTACACTGTCACACCCAGTCATTAACCATCATCATGTGTTACACTTTCACACCCGGTCATAAACTATCATCATGTGTTACACTGTCACACCCAGTCATTAACCATCATCATGTGTTACACTGTCACACAGGGTCATTAACCATCATCATGTGTTACACTGTCACACCCAGTCATTAACCATCATCATGTGTTACACTGTCACACAGGGTCATTAACCATCATCATGTGTTACACTGTCACACCCAGTCATTAACCATCATCATGTGTTACACTGTCACACCCAGTCATTAACCATCATCATGTGTTACACTGTCACACAGGGTCATTAACCATCATCATGTGTTACACTGTCACACCCAGTCATTAACCATCATCATGTGTTACACTGTCACACCCGGTCATTAACCATCATCATGTGTTACACTGTCACACCCAGTCATTAACCATCATCATGTGTTACACTGTCACACCCGGTCATTAACCATCATCATGTGTTACACTGTCACACCCAGTCATTAACCATCATCATGTGTTACACTTTCACACCCGGTCATTAACCATCATCATGTGTTACACTATCACACAGGGTCATTAACCATCATCATGTGTTACACTGTCACACCCAGTCATTAACCATCATCATGTGTTACACTGTCACACCCAGTCATTAACCATCATCATGTGTTACACTGTCACACCCGGTCATTAACCATCATCATGTGTTACACTGTCACACCCAGTCATTAACCATCATCATGTGTTACACTTTCACACCCGGTCATTAACCATCATCATGTGTTACACTATCACACAGGGTCATTAACCATCATCATGTGTTACACTGTCACACCCGGTCATTAACCATCATCATGTGTTACACTGTCACACCCAGTCATTAACCATCATCATGTGTTACACTGTCACACCCAGTCATTAACCATCATCATGTGTTACACTTTCACACCCGGTCATTAACCATCATCATGTGTTACACTGTCACACCCAGTCATTAACCATCATCATGTGTTACACTTTCACACCCAGTCATTAACCATCATCATGTGTTACACTGTCACACAGGGTCATTAACCATCATCATGTGTTACACTGTCACACCCAGTCATTAACCATCATCATGTGTTACACTGTCACACCCAGTCATTAACCATCATCATGTGTTACACTGTCACACCCGGTCATTAACCATCATCATGTGTTACACTGTCACACCCAGTCATTAACCATCATCATGTGTTACACTGTCACACCCAGTCATTAACCATCATCATGTGTTACACTTTCACACCCAGTCATTAACCATCATCATGTGTTACCCTGTCACACCCGGTCATTAACCATCATCATGTGTTACACTGTCACACCCAGTCATTAACCATCATCATGTGTTACACTGTCACACCCAGTCATTAACCATCATCATGTGTTATACTGTCACACAGGGTCATTAACCATCATCATGTGTTACACTGTCACACCCAGTCATTAACCATCATCATGTGTTACACTGTCACACCCGGTCATTAACCATCATCATGTGTTACACTGTCACACCCAGTCATTAACCATCATCATGTGTTACACTGTCACACCCGGTCATTAACCATCATCATGTGTTACACTGTCACACAGGGTCATTAACCATCATCATGTGTTACACTTTCACACCCAGTCATTAACCATCATCATGTGTTACACTTTCACACCCAGTCATTAACCATCATCATGTGTTACACTGTCACACCCGGTCATTAACCATCATCATGTGTTACACTGTCACACCCAGTCATTAACCATCATCATGTGTTACACTTTCACACCCAGTCATTAACCATCATCATGTGTTACCCTGTCACACCCGGTCATTAACCATCATCATGTGTTACACTGTCACACCCAGTCATTAACCATCATCATGTGTTACACTGTCACACCCAGTCATTAACCATCATCATGTGTTACACTTTCACACCCGGTCATTAACCATCATCATGTGTTACACTATCACACAGGGTCATTAACCATCATCATGTGTTACACTGTCACACCCAGTCATTAACCATCATCATGTGTTACACTGTCACACCCAGTCATTAACCATCATCATGTGTTACACTGTCACACCCGGTCATTAACCATCATCATGTGTTACACTGTCACACCCAGTCATTAACCATCATCATGTGTTACACTTTCACACCCGGTCATTAACCATCATCATGTGTTACACTATCACACAGGGTCATTAACCATCATCATGTGTTACACTGTCACACAGGGTCATTAACCATCATCATGTGTTACACTGTCACACCCAGTCATTAACCATCATCATGTGTTACACTGTCACACCCAGTCATTAACCATCATCATGTGTTACACTGTCACACCCAGTCATTAACCATCATCATGTGTTACACTGTCACACCCAGTCATTAACCATCATCATGTGTTACACTTTCACACCCGGTCATTAACCATCATCATGTGTTACACTGTCACACCCAGTCATTAACCATCATCATGTGTTACACTGTCACACAGGGTCATTAACCATCATCATGTGTTACACTGTCACACCCAGTCATTAACCATCATCATGTGTTACACTGTCACACAGGGTCATTAACCATCATCATGTGTTACACTGTCACACCCAGTCATTAACCATCATCATGTGTTACACTGTCACACCCAGTCATTAACCATCATCATGTGTTACACTGTCACACAGGGTCATTAACCATCATCATGTGTTACACTGTCACACCCAGTCATTACCCATCATCATGTGTTACACTGTCACACCCGGTCATTAACCATCATCATGTGTTACACTGTCACACCCAGTCATTAACCATCATCATGTGTTACACTGTCACACCCGGTCATTAACCATCATCATGTGTTACACTGTCACACAGGGTCATTAACCATCATCATGTGTTACACTTTCACACCCAGTCATTAACCATCATCATGTGTTACACTTTCACACCCAGTCATTAACCATCATCATGTGTTACACTGTCACACCCGGTCATTAACCATCATCATGTGTTACACTGTCACACCCAGTCATTAACCATCATCATGTGTTACACTGTCACACCCAGTCATTAACCATCATCATGTGTTACACTTTCACACCCAGTCATTAACCATCATCATGTGTTACACTGTCACACCCAGTCATTAACCATCATCATGTGTTAAACTTTCACACCCGGTCATTAACCATCATCATGTGTTACACTATCACACAGGGTCATTAACCATCATCATGTGTTACACTGTCACACCCAGTCATTAACCATCATCATGTGTTACACTGTCACACCCAGTCATTAACCATCATCATGTGTTACACTTTCACACCCGGTCATTAACCATCATCATGTGTTACACTGTCACACAGGGTCGTTAACCATCATCATGTGTTACACTGTCACACCCGGTCATTAACCATCATCATGTGTTACACTGTCACACCCAGTCATTAACCATCATCATGTGTTACACTGTCACACCCAGTCATTAACCATCATCATGTGTTACACTGTCACACCCAGTCATTAACCATCATCATGTGTTACACTTTCACACCCGGTCATTAACCATCATCATGTGTTACACTGTCACACAGGGTCATTAACCATCATCATGTGTTACACTGTCACACCCGGTCATTAACCATCATCATGTGTTACACTGTCACACAGGGTCATTAACCATCATCATGTGTTACACTGTCACACCCGGTCATTAGCCATCATCATGTGTTACACTGTCACACCCGGTCATTAACCATCATCATGTGTTACACTGTCACACCCAGTCATTAACCATCATCATGTGTTACACTGTCACACCCGGTCATTAACCATCATCATGTGTTACACTGTCACACCCGGTCATTAACTATCATCATGTGTTACACTGTCACACCCGGTCATTAACCATCATCATGTGTTACACTGTCACACAGGGTCATTAACCATCATCATATGTTACACTGTCACATCCGGTCATTAACCATCATCATGTGTTACACTGTCACACAGGGTCATTAACCATCATCATGTGTTACACTGTCACACCCAGTCATTAACCATCATCATGTGTTACACTGTCACACCCAGTCATTAACCATCATCATGTGTTACACTTTCACACCCGGTCATTAACTATCATCATGTGTTACACTGTCACACCCGGTCATTAACCATCATCATGTGTTACACTGTCACACAGGGTCATTAACCATCATCATGTGTTACACTGTCACACCCGGTCATTAACCATCATCATGGGTTACACTGTCACACCCGGTCATTAACCATCATCATGTGTTACACTGTCACACAGGGTCATTAACCATCATCATGTGTTACACTGTCACACCCGGTCATTAACCATCATCATGTGTTACACTGTCACACCCAGTCATTAACCATCATCATGTGTTACACTGTCACACCCAGTCATTAACCATCATCATGTGTTACACTGTCACACCCAGTCATTAACCATCATCATGTGTTACACTGTCACACCCAGTCATTAACCATCATCATGTGTTACACTGTCACACCCGGTCATTAACCATCATCATGTGTTACACTGTCACACAGGGTCATTAACCATCATCATGTGTTACACTGTCACACCCAGTCATTAACCATCATCATGGGTTACACTGTCACACCCGGTCATTAACCATCATCATGTGTTACACTGTCACACCCGGTCATTAACCATCATCATGTGTTACACTGCCACACCCGGTCATTAACCATCATCATGTGTTACACTGCCACACCCGGTCATTAACCATCATCATGTGTTACACTGGTCACCCAGTCTGCGCTTGGTCTCCCCAGTGTAGAGGAGACCACACTGTGAGCAGCGAATACAGTATACTACATTGAAAGAAGTACAAGTAAATCGCTTCTTCACCTGAAAGGAGTGTTTGGGGCCTGGGATAGTGAGGAGAGAGGTGGTGAACGGGCAGGTATTACACCTCCTGCGATTGCAGGGGAAGGTGGCATGGGAAGGGGAGGAGGTGGAGTGGGTAATGGAGGAGTGGACCAGGGTGTTGCTAGATAGATGGGAGAAGTTGCGAATGTTTTCCTTGGAGAATAGAAGGCAGAGAGGAGATTTGATAGAGGTATTCAAAATCATGAGGGGTCTGGACAGTGTGGATAGGGAAATATTGTTCCCACTCGAGAAAGGATCGAGAACGGGAGGTCACAGATTTAAAGTGATTAACAAAAGAAGCAAAAGTGACATGAGGAAAAACTTTTTCACACAGAGAGAGGTTAAGATCTGGAATGCATGGCCTGAGAACGTGGTGGAGGCAGGTTCAACTGAAGCATTCAAAAGGGAATTAGACAGTTATATGAAAAGGAAGAATGTGCAGGGTTATGGGGAGAAGGCAGGGGAATGGAACTGAGCTAATTGCTGATTCGGAGAGCCAGTGTTGACACGATGGGCTGAATGGCCTCCTTCTGCTCTGTAACAATTCTGTGATATTTTACACTGTCCTGCAGGGTCATTAACCATGGTCATATGTTATACTGTCACACAGACCATTAAATATTGTCACATGTCACACGGGGTCATTAACCATTGTCACGTGTTCCACTGTCACACAGACCATTAAACATTGCCATGTGCAACATTGTCATACAGGGTTATTAAGCCTCATCACATGTGACACTGTCACACATGTTCTTTCAACATCAACACGTTACACGGTCACACGGGGTCTTTAACCCTTTTCATAGAGAAAGACAGATATTGATTCCTATTGTTTTCTGACAGCAGGATGTCTCAAAACAAGTTACAGCAATTGATTTACTTTCAAAATGTATTCACTGTTGTGCTGCATTAAATACAGCAGTCACTTTGTGCACAGGAACATCCCACAAACAGCATTGTGATACTTGACCAAAATATAATTCATGTGGGTGAATCTTTGAACAGGACACCAGGGAGAACTCACCTGCTCTTCATTGAAAAGTGCTGTGCAACCTTTAACAACCACCTGAGTGGGCTGACAGCACCTCAGTTGTGCATCTCATCTGATAGACAACATCTCCGACTGTGCAGCATCCCCCTGAGTACTGCGCTGGGATCCTGTGTCTAGATTTTATAGTCTGGCATGGGACTTGAATCCACAACTTTCTGATTCAGGGATGAGAGTGCTACCAACTGAGGGACAGCTGATTGCAATGAGCTTTGCTTCTGTCATAAGTAAGTTAGTTCCCAAGTTAGTGAGCTGGGCCTTCTCCTCCACAGAAGGTGGCAGATTGTGGTCCGCACCAGTCATGCAGGTTTAACATACAGGTTGCATCTGCACCTTCATGTTCATTTGACAGCCTCTGCCGTGACTGAATGTTATCATAACAGCTATCTTTCTGTGTGTGAATGTTTTCTTTTGCCTTTGTCTTGTTGGTAGAGGCTTCCCTTTCCTTATCGATTCGAGGGACCTTATCTTTCACATCCTTCTTCTTCTTCTTCTTCTTTGGCCTCCTTGTCTCGAGAGACAATGGGTAAGCCCCTGGAGGTGGTCAGTGGTTTGTGAAGCAGCGCCTGGAGTGCCTTTCACATAGAAACATACAAACATAGAAAATAGGAGCAGGAGTAGGCCATTCGGCCCTTCAGGCCTGCTCCGCCATTCAAAAAAGATCATGGCTGATTGTCTAATTCAGTACCCTGTTCCTGCTTTCTCCCCACATCCCTTGATCCCTTTGGCATTAAGAAATATATCTATCTCCTCCTTGAATATATTTAATGACTTGGCCTCCACTGCCTTCTGCGGTAGAGAATTCCACAGGTTCACCACCCTCTGAGTGAAGAAATTTCTCCTCATCTCGGTTCTAAATGGCATACCCCGTATCCTGAGAATGTGACCCCTGGTTCTGGACTCCCCAGCCATCGGGAACATCCTCCCGGCATCTAGCCTGTCTAGTCCTGTTAGAATTTTATAGGTTTCCATGAGATCCCCCCTCATTCTTCTAAACTCTAGTGAATATAAGCCTAGTCGACCCAATCTCTCCTCATATGTCAATCCTGCCATCCCAGGAATCAGCCTAGTAAATCTTCTTTGCACCCCCTTCATGGCAAGAACATCCTTCCTTAGATAAGACGACCAAAACTGCACACAATACTCCACTTGTGGTCTCACCAAGGCCCTGTATAACAGCAGTAAGACATTCTTGCTCCTGTACTCAAATCACAATCCATGGGCACTTCACCAGCCAACATGGGAAAGTTCAATGATATGGTTGCTGAGCAACCTACACACAAGGGAGTGCATTTTAGCTGCTGTTACATTCAAGCAAATTCTCCTGCAGTTGGTGCGCAGAAATATAAGATTTAGCTCTCAATCAGAGGTGGGAGTGAGGACGGTGGGTGGTATGATGAGAAAGGGAAATCTGTGCTGTTTGCACTTAGCCATGCCTTGCAGCTTGGACACTTGAAATATGTGTATGGGAGGGGGGGGGGGGCAAGGGAAGCAGGGGGTGAGGTTGGTGAAGTTACCCCTGTAGCAGATGATTAGACTTTGAAGGAAGTACAACCTTTGGTGAAAATTACTCATTATCTGTTCCCAGGATGTACCCTCGTCCATGGCTTTGTTCTCTCTAGACTTGGTGCTCTCCTGGCTGACCCCTGACCCTCCCACCTTCCAGTCTCTATAAATGTCAGCTCATTCAAAACTCTGCTTGTCTGTATCCCAATTCCCACCAAGTCTTTCAGCCAACACCCCTGTGCTCACTGACCTACACTGACTCCCACTCTGGCAATGCCAAGTCTTAAAACTCTCATGCTTGTTTACAAATCCCTCCCTGTTGTGTTACTAGGTTCTTCACACAAACTTACCAATCATACACTGATGAATGATAACAAATACTTTGGATTCTTTTTATTGAAGACTCACAATACTCTACAGAAGTGACATGAAAGTTCTACAGACAACTCTACACCTCTTAGTCAGGATCAACAGAACTCCTACTGCTGTGTCACATGCTGTATGACATCACTTCCAGCAGTGATGATGTACACTCACTATTTACATATTTCATTAAAGCAATATCACAACATCCCCTTTTTTCCTTAAGTAGAACATTACGCAATTACAGAATAAATTGTATAACATAACAGCATTGCTGTGAACACTATTTACATAAAAGTTAGACCTCCATCCATCATTTATGAAACGTATCAATGGTTTACTAAACTCCCGGACGTTGTAATAGTAAAACTCTCTGAGATCTAGGATCATCACTGCAGTGTTCTTGACTCGTCGATATAGACGTTTGGGTTTCCTGCACATTAGGGTTGTCGTCACAGTGGTCTTCCACAATTTCACTCTCAGACCTCATCCATGAATGTGTTCTCATCTCTATTGGAGTATTGGATAAGATGCAGTTGGACAATTCCCTTACTTGCCATCTGTTCCTCCACAACGTTGCTCCGTTAGGTATTGTGACTTCATATGATCTTGGCTCACTGCAAACCTTAGATACCTCTGTGGGGAAGCAAGTTCTTTCTGTTAGGTGAATAACTTGAACCTTTCACCCCACATGTAAACTAGGCAATCCCACACCTGCACGTCGATCGTGTGTAGACTTCATTTTCTCCTGATTTTCCAGTAGTCTTCCCTGCACTGATGCAAACCTGGACAGATGATGACTCGGAAGTGTCATTCTGATCTGCCTCCCAAACATGATTTCAGCTGGTGACAGTAATCCCATGACTAACTGTGTTGCCCATAAATCCAACATAGCAACCTGGAAATATTGCTCTGTTTCCTTGCACTATAAGCAATTTAACCGTACAAGATGGTTGGATCTAGGATAATGTGGAGAGGCTGTTACATGGTTTATGCCTCACTTGGCACACATATCCTGAGATGGTTTGCCTGTATATTGTGGGCCATTATCTGATACGATCTCCTCAGGTATACCAAAAAGACTAAATATAGCACTCATCTGTACTCACTACAGATGTACTCGATGTATCCCTCAACTGTCTGACAATTCGGAATTTTGAAAAGTAATCTGTGATTAAGAGGAAATCGTCACCACGAATGGTGAACAGATTGCAATCCTCGACCGGGGATGCGATGGGACCTCGTGAGGGTGTAGTGGTTCCCTGTGCTGGTTTGACTGATGCGTTTGGCAGGCCTCGCACATCCTCATGGCTCTCCCGATATCACCATTAATCTCAGGCCAGTACACAGTTTCCCTCACCAGGCGGCTCGTTCACTCGATGCCCATGTGGCCCTGGTGCAATTGTGACAATATATCCTGACAAAGAGATTCAAGAATCAGCTCCTGTCTGCATTTAAATATCATTTCTCTAGAGATACCTAACTCATCCTTATATGGTCAAAAGACTCTTAGGTTGTCTTGAAACTCCTGTATTGTATTAGGCCAACCATCAACAATAATACACCACAATGCCTTCAGCAGTGGATCTTTGGCTGTTTCTTCTCTAAGCTGGTTACACTTGTGCTGTCCAAAGCTCATCAAGTCAACATTAAGTATGTCTTTGACCTCTATTTCCATACTATCAACTTGTCAGTCAATGAAATATCCGCTGTTTTCTTCGGATTTGGCAAATGGCTCAACGTATCCGATGTAACCATCCTGTTCCCTGGTTTATACCGGACTTCACGAATGATGTCGTTTTGCTCCTTATTATCTCATTCAGTCTTTGGCTTTTCTGGGCAAATTGAATGAATTGCATCTTCTCCTAAATGCAAAACAGTATCACCTTTGAAACTCCCCATAGCATCAAACCTGTCTGGGTATTTCAGCTGTAAGTCATGGACTGACTCAATAGGGTCATTTTTGACAACTTCTTCCACCAATGGTGCATTGTTGATTTTGTGTATGGTCACAAGTTTGAGCTCCCTACACATCGGTAATCCTGCTACAGCCAGACCATTCGTAGAAAACTTGCGATGGTCATGCAGACTTGTCATAGCTGCATTTTAATGTCAGTGTACTGATACAATGGATTGGTGATATAAAAACAAGAAATGCTGGAAATACTCAGCAGGTCTGGCAGCATCTGTGCAGGGAGAAGCAGAGTTAATGTTTCAGGTCAGTGACCCTTCTTCAGAACTGATAAATATTAGAAATGTGAAAGGTTTTAAGCAAGTAAAGCGGGGGTGGGGCAAGGTATAACAAAGGTGAAGGTGTTGATAGGACAAGGTCACAAAGAATAACTGACCAAAATGTCATGGAGCAAAGGCATATGGTATGTTAATGGTGTGCTGAAAGACAAAGTGTTAGTAAACAGAGAGGGTGTGAATAGACTGTAAAATGAACAGCCCTGGCCCCAAGCACAGACATGAAAAAAAACAGTGAGTAGGCACAGTAGAAACAAACTAAACAAACTAAAATAAAATAAACAAATATAAAAGAAAAAATAACTCAAAATAAAAATGGGGGACCAGTCATACTCTGAAATTATTGAACTCAGTGTTCAGTCCGGCAGGCTGTAGTGTGCCTAATTGGTAAATAAGATGCTGTTCCTCGAGCTTGCATTGATGTTCAGTGGAACACTGCAGCAATCCCAGAACAGAGATGAGAGCATGAGAGCAGGGGGGAGTGTGGAAATGGAAAGCAACCGGAAGCTCGGGGTCCTGCTTGCGGACTGAGCGGAGGTGTTCCACAAAGCAGTCACCCAGTTTGCGTTTGGTCTCCCCAATGTAGAGGAGACCACATTGTGAGCAGCGAATACAGTATACTACATTGAAAGAGTTACAAGTAAATCGCTGCTTCACCTGAAAGGAGTGTTTGGGGTCTGGGATAGTGAGGAGAGAGAAAGTAAATGGGCAGGTATTACACCACCTGCAATTACAGGTGGAAGGTGCTGTGGGAAGGGGGCGGGAGGTGGTGGGGGTAATGGAGGAGTGGACCAGGGTGTCATGGAGGGAACGATCCCTTCGGAATGCTGACAGGGGAAGGGAGGGGAAGATGCTGGAGTTGGCAGAAATGGCGGAGGATGATCCTTTGGATGTGGAGGCTGATGGAGTGGAAAGTGAGGACAAGGGGAACCCTGTCACGGTTCTGGGAGGGAGGGGAAGGGATGAGGGGCCGGACACAGTTGAGGGCCCTGTCAACCACAGTGAGGGGAATCCTCGGTTGAGGAAAAAGGAAGACGTCATGGAAGGTAGCATCATCAGAGCAGATGCGTCGGAGATGGAGAAACTGGAAGAAGTGTAGTCGAGGTAGCTGTGAGTGTCGGTGGGCGGTGGATTGGTGACCCGTTGTGGGCTGTCAATCTGGATGTCACAGACTGTACCATTAACTCCCATTGATCGAGATACATGCCTTTGAAGATTCTTAATGGTAGGATGTTGCCACCAGCTCTGGTGTCTATCTTGGCTTTGAGCATATGTTTGCCATTCTTGTTCAGACCTGTAATGTTGATTGTAGCAAAAGCCTCTAGTTGTGTGATCACATCCTCACATTGTGCCACATTAATGGTGTGGAGAACCTACTCACTTTCAATTGAATAGTTTTCTTCATGGCATCTTCCACCTGGTCTGTCCTGTTACCGACCTCATGTATGTGTCTGTGTTTGCATTGACTTCTGGAACACTCCTTGTTGCTGCTGTCAGTACGCTGCACACACTTTTTATTTGACCGTTGTTTATTGTAACCTCTGACCACACTGTCACAGCCAGATTGCCTGCACTGACGTGCCCAATACCCTTTCAAGCCACACGCCTTACAGTAGCCTTGAAACGCCGGACAATTCCGTGGTTGGTGTAGGAGACCTTACTGTCCACAGGATTTATTCTGTTTTGGTGCCTTGGCCACTTCGCCAATAGTCATAGCCACACCCAACTCTCGTGAGTGTTGCCATCCTGCCACAGACTGGATAGGCTGGGGTTGTTTTCCATAGAGCAGAGAAGGCTGAGGGGGGACCTGATTGAAATATACAAAATTATGAGGGGCATTGATAGGTTAGATAGGAAGAAACTTTTTCCCTTAGCGGAGAGGTCAATAACCAGGGGGCATAGATTTAAGGTAAGGGGCAGAAGGTTTAGAGGAGAGTTGAGGAGAAATGTTTTCACCCAGAGGGTGGTTGGAATCTGGAACACACTGCCTGAAGTGGTGGTAGAGGCAGGAACCCTCACAACATTTAAGAAGTATTTAGATGAGCACTTGAAATGCCATAGCATACAAGGCTACGGGCCAAGTGCTGGAAAATGGGATTAGTTAGGACGGGTGCTTGATGTTCGGCGTGGGTACGTTGGGCTGAAGGGCCTGTTTCTATGCTGTAAAACTCTATGACTCTATGACAATGGCTTCATACTTCCTACTGTCTTTCAACAAGGTGCTGATATCATGCTCTTTGTTTCCAGTAGGTCTCTCTGGAAGGCTGTGACTGGCGTTGAAGCAAGGACGAGTTCCATGATTCCCTCCGACAACTCAGCTTCAGAGAAATCACAGCGATGAGGCAAACTCACTATTTAAATATTTCATTAAAGCAATATCACAACACTCCCTATCTCTCTAATCGCCTCCAGCCCTACAACCCTCTGAGATATCTACGCTCCTCTAATTCTGGCCTTTTGTGCATCCCCGATTTTAATTGCTCCACAATTGGTGGCTGTGCCTTCAAATGCTGAGGCCCTAAGCTCTGGAATTCCCTCCTAACTCCTCTCCACCTCTTCACCTCGCAACCTCTCTCTCCTCCTTTAAGCCAATTCTTAAACCTACCTCTTTGACAGAACTTTTGGATTACCTGTCTTAATAGCTCCTTATGTAGCTCAGTGTCAATTCTTACCTGATAATGCATCTGTGAAGCTCCTTGGGATGTTTTACTGTGTTCAAGGCGTTTATATAAATGAAACACAGGCAAAGCCAGAATTGCTTACCCATCCTGACTAGCTCTGAGAAAGTGGTGGCTGTGAGTCTTCTGTTTGAACCACTGTGATCTTTGTGATGACGATGAGCATCAGCAGACCAGAAGCAGGGCCAGAAATGCCAATACATTGATTCATTGTGTTCTTTGTGGGCCAGAAGGAGCAGAGTTTACCTCAGCACCCCGTCCCCTCCTATCCTCAGCTCCTCATCCCCCTCCCCCACCCCCTAAGCCACGCAACTCCTCCCCTCCCCCACCCTGAGCTCCTTTTCCGCTCCCCAGACTCCCACTCCCACTTCTAATCAATCACCTGACTGCTCGGGACCATTCAGTTGTGTTTCCATGGTGACCCCCCCCCCAAACAACCCCAAATCCTGTCCCCCCCTCCGCCTCCCTGTTGGGATTGGCAGGGGGAGGGGAGTTGGGGGAGGGGAAGCCGACTTGGTGGGGCAGACTGACATTGGCCATGCAGTTTAATAAACTTTCCTGGGTCTGACGTGCTTCTTGATAACAATACCAACTGTGCTGCCAAAGCACTTCATTGCCAGAGGAAGCAGTGGGATGTCCTCACAATGCAGGGAGCAGGAGAAGGTGGAAGACAAGAGTGTGGCTCAAAGACATCATTTGCTGGCTCCTGTGAGCTCTGACAGCTTTCAACATCCCATGGAGAATGGGCCCGATCGACTGCAGAGACTGGCAGAGTTTGTGGGTTTCCAGGAGCACTGAAGGAGCATGAGGGGTATCATGAGGGTGTACCATGAGGCGGCATCATGAGGGTGTACCATGAGGCGGCATCATGAGGGGGCATCATGAGGGTGTACCATGAAGGTGTACCATGAGGGGGCATCATGAGTGGCATCATGAGGATGTACCATGAGGCGGCATCATGAGGGGGCATCATGAGGGTGTACCATGTGGGTGTACCATGAGGGGCATCATGAGGGTGTACCATGAGGGTGTACCATGAGGCAAAATCGTGAGTGGCATCATGAGGGTGTACCATGAGGCGGCATCATGAGGGTGTACCATGAGGTGGCATCATGAGTGGCATCATGAGGGTGTACCATGAGGCGGCATCATGAGAGTGCACCATGAGGGGCATCATGAGTGGCATCATGAGGGTGTACCATGAGGCGGCATCATGAGGGTGTACCATGAGGCGGCATCATGAGAGTGTACCATGAGGGGCATCATGAGGGTATAACATGAGGCGGCATCATGAGAGTGTACCATGAGGGGCATCATGAGGGTGTACCATGAGACGGCATCATGAGAGTGTACCATGAGGGGGCATCATGAGGGTGTACCATGAGGGTGTACCATGAGGGGCATCATGAGGGTGTACCATGAGGGTGTACCATGAGGGGCATCATGAGGGTGTACCATGAGGGGGCATCATGAGGATGTACCATGAGAGGGCATCATGAGGGGGCATCATGAGGGTGTACCATGAGGGTGTACCATGAGGGGCATCATGAGGGTGTACCATGAGGGGGCATCATGAGGGTGTACCATGAGGGTGGACCATGAGGGGCATCATGCCAGCTGGGAGCCAGGGCAGCACTGATCAGGGGGCTGGGAGAGAAGGTAAAACTAGCAACGTGAGGAATTTGCCTTTTCTCCCGCACCCTCCACAACCCCCTGCACAGTCCTCTACCCCCTCAGTTTGTTTTGAAAGGGGCAGGATCCCCCCGCCGTCTGCCACCAATACCTCAATGTAAACTGCTCCAAACATTCTCTCCAGGTGGAAGGTGGAGAGGGAGGGAATGTAAAGATGGTGGACAGTACAAGGGTACACTACAGGACAACAGAGGCACCAATAAATCAGCAGCTGGTGACGTCTAAACCAAATCTAATCAGCCAAGGAAACCATAGCGATCAGTTCTAATTGGCTGGAGATAAGCTTGAAATGTAAGCAGGACCTGAGGCCTGCTGTAAATGGTTTAGTTTCCACTTCAGCGTGTTAGTGACTACCTGGTCCAGGCAGACCAGGGGGCACATCTTCATCTTTCATAGGTACTTCAATTGGTGCAGTATTCCTGGCCCCCCTTGTGAATGACTCACACACAATTTGCTTTAATGTGCAAATAGGGTGAGATGACAGAGAGCTGATGTGCAACATTTCCCAACCGGTCTGTTTAGTATGCCTGTTTGTGTGTGCACCAGGGTCGTCTTGGACACCTTGTTGAAAATACCAGCAGCTGGCAGTTTCTCAAGTGGTTCTCTTTATAAATAGATTGCAAGAAGAGAGGGAGAGAGAAAGCAGGTGACCTGTCAATCTCATACCAGCTGTGAACCCAGTTAAAACCTGTCATCAGGGACAGAGTGACTGAGCACTTGGATAACAAAAAGCTGATCAAAGAGTCAGCTTGGATTTGCGAAGGGTCGCTTATGTCTGACTAAACTAAGCTGAATTCTTTTCTGAGGTGGTCACTAGCACGGTGGATAAGGGATTGCTTATGGATGTTATCTATACGGAGTTCCAGAAAGCATTCGATAAGGTGCCACGCAAGAGATTATCAGCAAGAATTAAAGCAAGGAGACGGAGAATAGGGATAATTGCATAGAATTTAAGAACAGAAACAGGCCATTCGGCCCAACTTGCCCGTGTTGGCACTTATGCTGCACTTGAGTCTCCTCCCATCCTTCCTCATCCAACTCTCAACATAACCCTCTATTCCCATCTCCCTCATTTAGCTTCACCTTAAAATACATCTATTCACCTCAACTACTGCTTGTGGTAGCATCAGATTGGTGGGGGGAGTTGGGGAGGGTGTTGGAGGGGAAGTGACAAGAGCTGTTCTCCAAGGATCTGTTCTGGGGCCTCAGTGTTTCATCATATTTACTAATGACTGAAATGAAGGAATAGAGAGTTGTGTTCCCAAATTTGTCAGCAGGACAGTAAACAGTGCAGATGGGAGCAGGAAGTTGCAAAGGGACATAGGAAGATTAAGCTAAACTGCTTAACAGATGGAATTCAATGTGGGGACGTGTGAGATCATCCACTTTGGACCTGATGGGCTAATAATTTGTTAAGGCCCATTTTCAGGCACAGGGGTCGCAATTTGCCATCTGTCCGCACCCATTCCCCTTGAGGCAGGCAGCATGCAAACTTGGTGCTGCTCCCTTTTTTTTGCATGGTTGTAACATTGGGCTGAACGGGGCCCATGCTGCTGGCTGCCTGAGTGCTCAGCAGGGGACCCAGCAGCGTGTGCTGGTATCCCATATGCAGCCAGCCTGTTCATCTTAAGGTAAGTCAACCTCTCTTAAAGGAGAGCTGCACCCATTAGAGGAAACTGTCGCTGACTGCCTGTACGGACATTGGCTGTAAGTGGAGCACCAGGGAAAAGAGAGGGCTCTTAGTTTCATGGATGCAGCACTGGAGGCTTTAGTGATGGAGGTGACTAGGAGGAAAGAGGTTATGTTTATGGGGGTGGGACAGGAGGATCTCAAGGAATACCCTCCAAAGAGAGTTGAAGCAGGTGGTCAATTCCTGGAGCCTGGTCCCAAGGATCTGGCAGCTGTGCTGGAAGAAGTTTAATGACCTCACGTGGGCAGTCAAGGTCAGTGAATGCATCGACATGTGACATCTCCTACCCGCCAGACCACCAACCTCTCACGCTGCTCGAGTCAGGCCTCTCAGTCTACTTCAACCTCACACACCTTCCAGTGATCCCAGCCTCATGCCCACCTCTCACTGCCCCACAAACCTCCAGTTATTCAGCTATGGCAGGCACATCAACCAAACACAGTTCTACACAATCACTTACAATCTGCCCTCCCTCTTGCAGGACAACATGTCTCACAACAGAAGGGAACAGCAGAGAACCTGCAGTGGACAAGCACGCATTCATCCACTGAGGCTGATGGAGCTGACTGCAGCAGTGCCTGTAGCACCTGGTGTCACAGAGCTTGGAGCCCATCCTTTCCAGTGTGGAAGTGGTGGCCAACTCCATGGCAGCTCGAGCAAACCCACCCAGGATGCAGTGTCTGGTAACCGCTCTCTCACTTCTACTACAGATCAGGCACAAGTCACCCAAAGTCTCAGTGCTGCAGTGGAAGCTCAGGCAGAGGTCATGAGGACCACTCAGCTCCTGACCTCATTACAGCTTTGGTTCAAAAATGGACAAAAGAGCTGAACTCCAGAGGTGAGGTGAGAGTGACTGCCCTTGATATCAAGGCAGCATTTGACCAAGTATGGCATCAAGGAGCCCTAGTAAAACTGAGGTCAATGGGAATCAGGGGGGAAACTCTCTGCTGGTTGGAGTCATATCGAGCGCAAAGGAAGATGGTTGTGGTTGTTGGAGGTCAATCATCTGAGCTCCAGGACATCACTGCAGGAGTTCCTCAGGGTCGTGTCCTAGGCCCAACCATCTTCAGCTGCTTCATCAATGACCTTCCTTCAATCATAAGGTCAGAAGTGGGGATGTTCGCTGATGATTGCACAATGTTCAGCACCATTCATGACTCCTCAAATACTGAAGCAGACCGTGCAAAAATGCAGCAAGACCTGGACAATATCCAGGCTTGGGCTGATAAGTGGCAAATAACGATCATGCCACATAGGTGCCAGGCAATGACCATCTCCAACAAGAGAGAATCTAACCATCTCCCCTTGACATTCAATGGCATTACCATCACTGAATCTCCCACCATCAACATTCTGGGATTTGCCATTAACCAGAAACTGAACTGGAGTAGCCATATAAATATCGTCGTTACAAGAGCAGGTCAGAGGCCAGGAATTCTGGCGCGAGTAACTCACCTCCTGACTCCCCAAAGCCTGTCCACCATCTCCAAGGCACAAGTCAGGAGTGTGATGGAATACTCTCCACTTGCCTGAATGGGTGCAGCTCCAATAACACTCAAGAAGCTCGACACCATCCAGGACAAAGCAGCCCACTTGACTCACACCCCATCCACAACCATTCACTCTCTCCACCACCAACACACAGTGGCAGCAGTGTGTACCATCTCCAAGATGCACTGCAGCAACTCACCAAGGCTCCTTGGACAGCACCTTCCAAACCCGTGACCTCGACCAACTAGAAGGACAAGGGCAGCAGATGCATGGGAACACCACCACCTGCAAGTTCCTGTCCAAGTCACAAACCATCCTGACTTGGAACTATATCACCGTTCCTTCACTGTCGCTGGGTCAAAATCCTGGACTCCCTTCCTAACAGCACTGTGGGTGTACCTACCTCACATGGACTGCAGCGGTTCAAGAAGGCAGCTCACCACCACCTTCTCAAGGGCAATTAGGGATGGGGAATAAATGTTGGCCTGGCCAGTGATGCTCACATTCTGTGAATTATTAAAAATTAAATTCCCTGTTACTCTTTGGTGTTTTAGCATGGGTTCCTGATGAGAGGTGCTTTTTAAAGTTGCATGTCCCTTTAAGGCCTCCTATTTGCCCTTTCTCTGTTGTTCCCTCATAGTCTGACGTCACTTGTAAAGCAACATTGAACAACAGGAAACGCTGCAGCGTAACAGAGCTGCTGAAAAAAATGACAGGCTCGCCCTCTGATGAGTCAGCGGATTTATTCAGTGAGTAATTTAGAGTAATTAAATTTAGAGTAATTTAGCCTGAGCAGGAAAAGTCCTCAATCTGTGCTGAGTCTTCAATTGCTTCCATGGCCTCCTTTCCCCATCTCTGTAACCTCCTCTAATGTGATTAGTCTACTCAGGCGCACGAGTGGGTAATATAGAGCATGGCTACCCAACACGAACCCGATGGGACCCACGACATGTGTCGGGCTCGGGTCGGCTCGGGCTGTGTCGGACACAGTAGCAGTACTGCCTTTTGGTCAGGAAGGGAAAGGGAAGTAAGAGTAAGAGTAAGCGTCATTAATTTCCGGCAGTCCAGTCGGGTCGGGGCGGGCGCGGGAAAAAAACCAAAAGACTCGTGTGCAGGTTGGGTTCGGGTCAGGTGTGGGCGGGTCAGGCCCGGGTCGGGTTTAAATTGTATACCCGAGCAGGCCTTTAGGGTAATATATCAGGAAGTTGAGGGTTAAATTATGAGGACTGGTTGCATGAACTAGGCTTGTATTCCCTTGAATTTGGAAGAGTGGTGGGTGACCTGATGGAGGTGTTTAAAATGTTAAAAGGATTTGATTGGGTCAATCCAGAGAAATATTTCCTCTGGTGGAGGAATCAAGAACAAACTTATCATTAGAGCCAGGCTGTTCAGAGTGATGTCAGGGAGCACTTCTTCACACAAAGGCTAATGGAATCTGGAACTTTCTCCCCCAAAAACACTGTGGATTCAGGTGGGCAATTCGAGCTCTCAAGACTGACACTGAGGGATCTAGGTTAGGTAAGCAGATTAAGGATTACAGAAACAAGGCAGGTGAATGATTTTAAGGGACAGATCAATCGTGGTCGAGTACTCTCTTGTAAGATGCTCGAGTGGGGCTAAATAGCATACTCCTGGTCCTTTGCAAGAGGCTGGAGTGAGGATAGGGTTAAAAGACTGTAGGACCCATTCTATACCCACACTGGGAGTGAGGATAGGGTTATAACACCATAGGGCCCATTCTATACCCACACTGGGAGTGGGGAAAGGGTTATAAAATTATAGGGCCCATTCTATACCACACTGGGAGTGGGGATATGGTTATAACACGATAGGGCCCATTCTATGCACACATTGGGAGTGAGGATACTGTTATAACACTATAGGGCCCATTCTATCCCATAGTGGGAGTGGGGATAGGATTATAACACGAAAGGGCCCATTCTATCCCATACTGGGAGTGGCGATAGGGTTATAACACTACAGGGCCCATTCTATACCCACACTGGGAGTGAGGATAGGGTTATAACACTATAGGGCCCATTCTATACCCACACTGGGAGTGGGGATAGGGTTATAACAAAATAGGGCCCATTCTATACCCACACTGGGAGTGAGGATAGGGTTATAACACTACAGGGCCCATTCTATACCACACTGGGAGTGGGGATATGGTTATAACACGATAGGGCCCATTCTATGCACACATTGGGAGTGAGGAAACTGTTATAACACTATAGGGCCCATTCTATACCCACACTGGGAGTGGGGATAGGGTTATAACACCATAGGGCCCATTCTATAACCACACTGGGAGTGGGGATAGGGTTATAACACTATCGGGCCCATTCTATACCCACACTGGGAGTGGGGATAGGGTTACAACACTATAGGGCCCATTCTATACCACACTGGCAGTGAGGATAGGGTTATAACACTATAGGACCCATTCTATACCACACTGGGAGTGAGGATAGGGTTATAACACTATAGGACCCATTCTATACCCACACTGGGAGTGAGGATAGGGTTATAACACTATAGGGCCCATTCTCTACCCACACTGGGAGTGAGGATAGGGTTATAACACGATAGGGCCCATTCTATACACACACAGGGAGTGAGGATAGCGTTATAACACTATAGGGCCCATTCGATACCCACACTGGGAGTGAGGATAGGGTTATAACTTGATAGGGCCCATTCTATACCCACACTGGGAGTGAGGGTAGGGTTATACCACTATAGGGCCCATTGTAAAACCACACTGGGAGTGAGGATAGGGTTATAACACTATAGGGCCCATTCTATACCGACGCTGCGTGTGAGGATAGGGTTATAACACTATAGACCCATTCTAGGCTCACACTGGGAGTGAGGATAGGGTTATAACGCCACAGGGCCCATTCTATACCCACACTGGGAGTGAGGATAGGGTTATTACACAATAGGGCCCATTCTATACCCACACTGGGAGTGAGGATAGGGTTATAACACTATCGGGCCCATTCTACACCCACACTGGGAGTGAGGATCGGGTTATAACATGAAAGGGCCCATTCTATACCCACACTGGGAGTGAGGATAGGGTAAGAACACTATAGGGCCCATTCTATACCCACACTGGGAGTGAGGATAGGGTTATAACATTATAGGGCCCATTCTATACCACACTGGGAGTGAGGATAGGGTTATAACACTATAGGGCCCATTCTACACCCACACTGGGAGTGAGGATAGGGTTATAACAATGTAGGGCACTTTCTATACTCACACTGGGAGTGAGGATAGGGTTAAAACACTATAGGGCCCTTTCTATACCCACACTGGGAGTGAGGGGAGGGTTAAAACACTATAGGGCCCTTTCAATACCCACACAGGGAGAGGGGATAGGTTTATAATACTGTACGGCCCATTCTGTACCCACACTGGGAGTGAGGATAGGGTTATAACGCTATAGGGCCCTTTCTATACCCACACTGTGAGTGAGGATAGGGTTATAACAGTATAGGGCCCTTTCTATACCCACACTGGCAGTGAGGATAAGGTTAAAACACTATAGGGCCCTTTCTAAACCCACACTGGGAGTGAAGATAGGGTTATAACACTATAGGTCCCATTCTATACCCACACTGGGAGTGAGGATAGGGTTATAACACTATAGGGCCCATTCTATACCCACACTGGGAGTGAGGATAGGGGTATAACACTATAGGGCCCATTCTATACCGACGCTGCGTGTGAGGATAGGGTTATAACATTATAGACCCATTCTATACTCACACTGGGAGTGAGGATAGGGTTATAACACTATAGGACCCATTCTATACCCACAATGGGAGTGAGGATAGGGTTATAACACTATAGGGCCCATTCTATACCCACACTGGGAGTGAGGATGGGGGTATAACACTATAGGGCCCGTTCTATACCCACACTGGGAGTGAGGATAGGGTTATAACACTATAGGGCCCATTCTCGACCCACACTGGGAGTGAGGATAGGGTTATAACACGATAGGGCCCATTCTATACACACACAGGGAGTGAGGATAGGGTTATAACACTATAGGGCCCATTTTATACCACACTGGGAGAGGGGATCGGTTTATAACTTGATAGGGCCCATTCTATACCCACACTGGGAGTGAGGGTAGGGTTATACCACTATAGGGTCCATTGTAAAACCACACTGGGAGTGAGGATAGGGTTATAACACTATAGGGCCCATTCTATACCCACACTGGGAGTGAGGATAGGGTTATAACACTATAGGGCCCATTCGATACCCACACTGGGAGTGAGGATGGGGGTATAACACTATAGGGCCCGTTCTATACCCACACTGGGAGTGAGGATAGGGTTATAACACTATAGGGCCCATTCTCTACCCACACTGGGAGTGAGGATAGGGTTATAACACGATAGGGCCCATTCGATACCCACACTGGGAGTGAGGATGGGGGTATAACACTATAGGGCCCGTTCTATACCCACACTGGGAGTGAGGATAGGGTTATAACACTATAGGGCCCATTCGATACCCACACTGGGAGTGAGGATGGGGGTATAACACTATAGGGCCCGTTCTATACCCACACTGGGAGTGAGGATAGGGTTATAACACTATAGGGCCCATTCTCTACCCACACTGGGAGTGAGGATAGGGTTATAACACGATAGGGCCCATTCTCTACCCACACTGGGAGTGAGGATAGGGTTATAACACAATCGGGCCCATTCTATACCCACACTGGGAGTGAGGGTAGGGTTATACCACTATAGGGCCCATTGTAAAACCACACTGGGAGTGAGGATAGGGTTATAACACTATAGGGCCCATTCTATACCCACACTGGGAGTGAGGATAGGGTTATAACACTATAGGGCCCATTCGATACCCACACTGGGAGTGAGGATGGGGGTATAACACTATAGGGCCCGTTCTATACCCACACTGGGAGTGAGGATAGGGTTATAACACTATAGGGCCCATTCTCTACCCACACTGGGAGTGAGGATAGGGTTATAACACGATAGGGCCCATTCTATACACACACAGGGAGTGAGGATAGGGTTATAACACAATCGGGCCCATTCTATACCCACACTGGGACTGAGGATAGGGTTATAACACTATAGGGCCCATTGTAAAACCACACTGGGAGTGAGGATAGGGTTATAAAACTATAGGGCCCATTCTCTACCCACACTGGGAGTGAGGATAGGGTTATAACATGATAGGGCCCATTCGATACCCACACTGGGAGTGAGGATAGGGTTATAACTTGATAGGGCCCATTCTATACCCACACTGGGAGTGAGGGTAGGGTTATACCACTATAGGGCCCATTGTAAAACCACACTGGGAGTGAGGATAGGGTTATAACACTATAGGGCCCATTGTAAAACCACACTGGGAGTGAGGATAGGGTTATAAAACTATAGGGCCCATTCTATACCGACGCTGCGTGTGAGGATAGGGTTATAACACTATAGACCCATTCTCGGCTCACACTGGGAGTGGGGATAGGGTTATGACGCCACAGGGCCCATTCTATACCCACACTGGGAGTGAGGATAGGGTTATAACTCTATAGGGCCCATTCGATACCCACACTGGGAGTGAGGATAGGGTTATAACACTATAGGGCCCATTCTACACCCACACTGGGAGTGAGGATCGGGTTATAACATGAAAGGGCCCATTCTATACCCACACAGGGAGTGAGGATAGGGTAAGAACACTATAGGGCCCATTCTATACCCACACTGGGAGTGAGGATAGGGTTAAAACACTATAGGGTCCTTTCTATACCCACACTGGGAGTGAGGGGAGGGTTAAAACACTTTAGGGCCCTTTCAATACCCACACAGGGAGAGGGGATAGGTTTATAATACTGTACGGCCCATTCTGTACCCACACTGGGAGTCAGGATAGGGTTATAACGCTATAGGGCCCTTTCGAGACCCACACTGTGAGTGAGGATAGGGTTATAACAGTATAGGGCCCTTTCTATACCCACAATGGGAGTGAGGATAAGGTTAAAACACTATAGGGCTCTTTCTAAACCCACACTGGGAGTGAAGATAGGGTTATAAAACTATAGGTCCCATTCTGTACCCACACTGGGAGTGAGGATAGGGTTATAACACTATAGGGCCCATTCTATACCTGCACGGGGAGTGGGTATAGGGTTATCACACTATAGGGCCCATTCTGTACCCACACCGGGAGTGAGGATAGGGTTATAACACTATAGGGCCCATTCTATACCCACACTGGGAGTGAGGATAGGGGTATAACACTATGGGGCCCGTTCTATACCCACACTGGGAGTGAGGATAGGGTTATAACACTATAGGACCCATTCTATACCGACGCTGCGTGTGAGGATAGGTTATAACATTATAGACCCATTCTATACTCACACTGGGAGTGAGGATAGGGTTATAACACTATAGGGCCCATTCTCTACCCTCACTGGGAGTGAGGATAGGGTTATAACATTATAGGGCCCATTCTATACCTGCACTGGGAGTGGGTATAGGGTTATAACACTATGGGGCCCATTCTGTACCCACACTGGGAGTGAGGATAGGGTTATAACACTATAGGGCCCATTCTATACAGACACAGGGAGTGAGGATAGGCTTATCACACTATAGGGCCCATTGTATAACCACACTGGGAGTGAGGATAGGGTTATAACACTATACGGCCCATTCTGTACCGACACTGGGAGTGGGGATCGGGTTATAACACTATAGCGCCCATTCTATACCCACACTGGTAGTGAGGATCGGGTTATAACACTATATGGCCCATTCTATACCCACACTGCGAGTGAGGAAAGTGTTATAACACCATAGGCCCATTCTATACTCACACTGGGAGTGCGCATAGGGTTATTACACCAGAGGGCCCATTCTATACCTACGCTGCGTGTGAGGATAGGGTGAGAACACTACAGACCCGTTCTATACTCACTCTGGGAGTGAGGATAGGGTTATAACACTATAGGGCCCACTCTCTACCCACACTGGATGTGAGGATAGGGTCTAACATTATAGGGCCCATTCTACACCTGCACTGTGAGTGAGGATAGGGATATAACACTACAGGGCCCATTCTATACCCACACTGGGAATGAGGAAAGGGTTATAACACCACAGGGCCCATTCTATACCCACACAGGTAGTGAGGATAGGGTTGTAACACCAGAGAGCCCAATCCAAACCCACACTGGGAGTAAGGATAGGGTTGTAACACTATTGGGCCCAATCTATACCCACACTGGGAGTGAGGAGAGGGTTATAACACTATAGGACACATTCTATACCCACACTGGGAGTGAGGATAGGGTTGTAACACTATAGGGCACATTCTATACCTGCACTGGGAGTGGGAGGGGGTTATAACACTATAGCGCCCATTCTATACGCACACTTAGACCGGGGATAGGGTTATAACACTACAGGGCCCATTCGATACCCACACTTGGAGTGGGGATAGGGGTATAAAACAAAAGGGCCCATTCTATACCCAGTCTGGGAGTGGGGATAGGTTTACAACACTTTAGGGCCCATTCTATATACACAGGGGTAGTGAGGATAGGGTTATAACACTATAGGGCCCATTCTATACACACACTGGGACTGAGGATAGGGTTATAACACTATAGGGCCCATTCTACACCTGCACTGGGAGTGAGGATAGGGTTTTAACACTAGAGGGCCCATTCTATACACACACTGGGACTGAGGATAGGGTTATAACACTATAGGGCCCATTCTACACTTGCACTGGGACTGAGGATAGGGTTATAACACTATAGGGCCCATTCTACACCTGCACTGGGAGTGAGGATAGGGTTATAACACAATAGGGCCCATTCTATACCCACACTGGGAGTGAGGAAGGGGTTATAACACTAAGGGGCCCATTCTATACCCACACTGGGACTGAGGATAGGGTTATAACACTTTAGGGCCCATTCGATACACACAGGGGGAGTGAGGATCGTGTTATAACATGATAGGGCCCATTCTACACCTGCACTGGGAGTGAGGATAGGGATATAACACAATAGGGCCCATTCTATACCCACACTGGGAGTGAGGAAAGGGTTATAACACTATAGCGCCCATTCTATACGCACACTTGGACCGGGGATAGGGTTATAACACAACAGGGCCCATTCTATACCCACACTGGGAGCGAGGATAGGGTGATAACACTATAGGGCCCAATCTGTACCTGCACTGGGAGTGGGGATAGGGTTATAACACTATGGGGCCCATTCTATACCCACACTGGAACTGAGGATAGGGTTATAACACAAAAGTGCCCATTCTATACCCACACTGGGAGTGGGGATAGGGTTATAACACTTTAGGGCCCATTCTATACACACAGGGGGAGTCAGGATAGGGTTATAACACTATATGGCCCATTCTATACCCACACTGGGACTGAGGATAGGGTTATAACACTATAGGGCCCATTCTACACCTGCACTGGGAGTGAGGATAGGGATATAACACTGTCGGGCCCATTCTATACCACACTGGGAGTGAGGATAGGGTTGTAACACTATAGGGCCCATTCCAAACCCACACTGGGAGGAAGGATAGGGTTGTAACACAATTGGGCCCAATCTATACCCACACTGGGTGTGAGGAGAGCCTTTTAACACGATAGGGCCCATTCTACACCTGCAATGGGAGTGAGGATAGGGATATAACACAATCGGGCCCATTCGATACGCACACTTGGAGTGGGGATTGTGTTATAACACTATAGGGCCCATTCTATACCAAACTGGGAGTGAGGATAGGGTTATAACACAATAGGGCACATTCTATACTCACACTGGGAGTGAGGATAGGGTTATAACACTATAGGGCCCATTTTATACCACACTGGGAGAGGGGATCGGTTTACAATACTCCTGGGCCCATTCTGTACCCACCCTGGGAGTGGGGATGGGGTTATAACACTATAGGGCCCATTCGATACCCACACCTGGAGTGAGGATTGGGTTATAACACTAAAGGGCCCATTCTATACCCACACAGGGAGAGGGGAGGGGGTTACAACTCTAAAGGGCCCATTCTATACCCACACTGGGAGTGAGGATCGGGTTGTAACACAATTGGGCCCAATCTATACCCACACTGGGAGTGAGGAGAGGGTTATAACACGATAGGGACCAGTCTATACAAACACTGGGAGTGAGGATAGGGTTATAACATTATAGGGTCCATTCTATAACAAACTGGGAGAGGGGATCGGTTTATAATACTCCTGGGCCCATTCTGTACCCACACTGGGAGTGGGGATGGGGTTATAACACTATAGGGCCCATTCTATACCCACACTTCGAGTGAGGATAGGGTTATAACACAATAGGGCCCATTCTATACCTACGCTGCGTGTAAGGATAGGGTGAGAACACTATAGACCTGTTCTATACTCACTCAGGGAGTGAGGATAGGGTTATAACACTATCGGGCCCACTCTCCCCACACTGGGAGTGAGGATAGGGTTATAACAATATAGGGCCCTTTCTATACTCACACTGGGAGTGAGGAAAGGGTTATAACACTACAGGGCCCATTCTATCCCCACACTGGGAGTAAGGATAGGGTTGTAACACTATTGGGCCCATCTATGCCCACACTGGGAGTGAAGATAGGGTTATAACACTATAGGTCCCATTCTATACCCACACTGGGAGTGAGGATAGGGTTATAACACTATAGGGCCAATTCTATACCCACACTGGGAGTGAGGAGAGGGTTATAACATGACAGGGACCATTCTATACACACACTGGGAGTGAGGATAGGGTTATAACACTATCGGACCCATTCTATACACACACTGGGAGTGAGGATAGGGTTATAACACTATAGGACCCATTCTATACACACACTGGGAGTGAGGATAGGGTTACAATACTATTGGGCCTATTCGATACCCACACTTGGAGTGGGGATAGCTTTGTAACACTATAGGACCCTTTCTATACCCACACTGGAAGTGAGGATAGGGTTATAACACAATAGCGCCCATTCTATACTCACACTTGGACCGGGGATAGGGTTGTAACACTATAGGGCCCTTTCAATTCCCACACTGGGAGAGGGGATAGGGTTATAATACTGTACGGCCCATTCTGTTCCCACACTGGGAGTGAGGATAGGGTTATAACAATATAGGGCCCTTTCTATACTCACACTGGGAGTGAGGATAGGGTTATAACAGAATAGGGCCCTTTCTATACCCACAGTGGGAGTGAGGATAAGGTTAAAACACTATAGGGCCCTTTCTATACCCACACTGGGAGTGAAGATAGGGTTATAACACTATAGGTCCCATTCTATACCCACACTGGGAGTGAGGAGAGGGTTGTAACACTATAGGGCCAATTCTATACCCACACTGGGAGTGAGGAGAGGGTTATAACATGATAGGGACCATTCTATACAAACACTGGGAGTGGGGATTGTGTTATAACACTATAGGGCCCATTCTATAACAAACTGGGAGTGAGGATAGGGTTATAACACAATCGGGCCCATTCTATACCCACACTGGGACTGAGGATAGGGTTATAACACTATAGGGCCCATTTTATACCACACTGGGAGAGGGGATCGGTTTATAATACTCCTGGGCCCATTCTGTACCCACACTGAGAGTGAGGATAGGGTTATAACACAATGGGGCCCATTCCATACTCACACTGGGAGTGCGCATAGGGTTATTACACCAGAGGGCCCATTCTATACCTACGCTGCGTGTAAGGATAGGGTGAGAACACTATAGACCCGTTCTATATTCACTCAGGGAGTGAGGATAGGGTTATAACACTGTAGGGCCCATTCTATACCCACACTGGGTGTGAGGATAGGGTTATAACACTATAGGGCCCATTCTGCACCTGCACTGGGAGTGAGGATAGGGATATAACACTATGGAGCCCATTCTATAGCCACACTGGGAGTGGGGATAGGGTTATAACACCATAGGGCCCATTCTATACCCACACTGGGAGAGAGGATAAGGTGATAACACCATAGGGCCCATTCTATACCCACACAAGTCGTGAGGATCGGGTTATAACACTATGGGGCCCATTCTATACCCACACTGGGAGTAAGGATAGGGTTGTAACACTATTGGGCCCATTCTATACCCACACTGGGAGTGAGGAAAGGGTTATAACACGACAGGACCCATTCGATACACACACTGGGAGTGAGGAAAGGGTTATAACAGTATAGGACCCATTCTATACACACACTGGGAATGAGGATAGGGTTATAACACTATTGGGCCTATTTGATACCCACACTTGGGGTGGGGATAGGGTTGTAACACTATAGGACCCTTTCTTTACCCACACTGGGAGTGAGGATAGGGTTATAACACTATAGGGCCCATTCTATGCCCACACTTGGACCGGGGATAGGGTTGTAACACTATAGGGCCCATTCTGTTCCCACACTGGGAGTGAGGATAGGGTTATAACACTATAGGGCCAATTCTATACCCACACTGGGAGTGAAGATTGGGTTATCATCGATAGGACCATTCTATCCTCAGACTGGGAGTGAGGATAGGGTTATAACACTATAGGGCCCATTCTATACCCACACTGGGAGTGAGGATAGGGTTATAACACTATAGGGCCCATTCTATACCCACACTGGGAGTGAGGATAGGGTTATAACACTATAGGACCCATTCTATACCGACGCTGCATGTGAGGATAGGGTTATAACATTATAGACCCATTCTATGCTCACACTGGGAGTGAGGATAGGGTTATAACACTATAGGGCCCATTCTATGCCCACACTGGGAGTGAGGATAGGGTTATAACATTATAGGGCCCATTCTGTACCCACACTGGGAGTGAGGATAGGGTTATAACACTATAGCGCCCATTCTATACGCACACTGGGAGTGGGGATAGGGTTATAACACTATAGGGCCCATTCTGTACCCACACTGGGAGTGAGGATATGGTTATAACACAATAGGGCCCATTCTATACCCACACTGGGAGTGAGGATAGGGTTATAACACTACAGGGCCCATTCTATACCTGCACTGGGAGTGGGTATAGGGTTATAACATTATGGGGCCCATTCTAGACCCACACTTGGAGTGAGGATAGGGTTATAACACTATAGGGCCCATTCTGTACCCACACTGGGAGTGAGGATATGGTTATTACACAATAGGGCCCATTCTATACCCACACTGGTAGTGAGGATCGGGTTAAAACACTATAGGGCCCATTCTATACTCAGCACTGCGAGTGTGGATAGGGTTATAACACTATATGGCCCATTCTATACCCACACTGGGAGTGAGGAAAGTGTTATAACACCATAGGCCCATTCTATACTCACACTGGGAGTGCGCATCAGGTTATTACACCAGAGGGCCCATTCTATACCTACGCTGCGTGTGAGGATAGGGTGAGAACACTATAGACCCGTTCTATACTCACTCCGGGAGTGAGGATAGGGTTATAACACTATAGGGCCCACTCTCTACCCACACTGGGAGTGAGGATAGGGTTATAACCCTATGGGGCCCATTCTATACCAACACTGGGAGTGGGGATAGGGTTATAACACTATAGGACCCATTCTATACACACACTGGGAGTGAGGATAGGGTTATAACTATTGGGCCTATTCAATACCCACACTTGGAGTGGGGATAGGGTTGTAACACTATCGGACCCTTTCTATACCCACACTGGGAGTGAGGATAGGGTTATAACACTATAGCGCCCATTCTATACGCACACTTGGACCGGGGATAGGGTTGTAACACTATAGGGCCCTTTCAATTCCCACACTGGGAGAGGGGATAGGGTTATAATACTGTACGGCCCATTCTGTTTCCACACTGGGAGTGAGGATAGGGTTACAACAATATAGGGCCCTTTCTATACTCACACTGGGAGTGAGGATAGGGTTATAACAGAATAGGGCCCTTTCTATACCCACAGTGGGAGTGAGGATAAGGTTAAAACACTATAGGGCCCTTTCTATACCCACACTGGGAGTGAAGATAGGGTTATAACACTATAGGTCCCATTCTATACCCACACTGGGAGTGAGGATAGGGTTATAACACTATAGGGCCAATTCTATACCCACACTGGGAGTGAGGATTGGGTTACAACACTATAACGCCCATTCTATATGCACACTTGGAGTGGGGATTGTGTTATAACACTATAGGGCCCATTCTATAACAAACTGGGAGTGAGGATAGGGTTATAACACAATCGGGCCCATTCTATACCCACACTGGGACTGAGGATAGGGTTATAACACTATAGGGCCCATTTTATACCACACTGGGAGTGAGGATAGGGTTATAACACTATAGGGCCCATTTTATACCACACTGGGAGTGAGGATAGGGTTATAACACTATAGGGCCCATTCTATACCCACACTGGGACTGAGGATAGGGTTATAACACTATAGGGCCCTTTCTATACCCACACTGGGGCTGAGGATAGGGTTATAACACTATAGGGCCCTTTCTATACCCACACTGGGAGTGAAGATAGGGTTATAACACTATAGGTCCCATTCTATACCCACACTGGGAGTGAGGAGAGGGTTATAACATGATAGGGACCATTCTATACAACACTGGGAGTGAGGATAGGGTTATAACACTATAGGGCCCATTTTATACCACACTGGGAGTGAGGATAGGGTTATAACACTATAGGGCCCATTCTATACCCACACTGGGACTGAGGATAGGGTTATAACACTATAGGGCCCTTTCTATACCCACACTGGGGCTGAGGATAGGGTTATAACACTATAGGGCCCTTTCTATACCCACACTGGGAGTGAAGATAGGGTTATAACACTATAGGTCCCATTCTATACCCACACTGGGAGTGAGGATAGGGTTATAACACTATAGGGCCAATTCTATACCCACACTGGGAGTGAGGATTGGGTTACAACACTATAACGCCCATTCTATATGCACACTTGGAGTGGGGATTGTGTTATAACACTATAGGGCCCATTCTATAACAAACTGGGAGTGAGGATAGGGTTATAACACAATCGGGCCCATTCTATACCCACACTGGGACTGAGGATAGGGTTATAACACTATAGGGCCCATTTTATACCACACTGGGAGTGAGGATAGGGTTATAACACTATAGGGCCCATTTTATACCACACTGGGAGTGAGGATAGGGTTATAACACTATAGGGCCCATTCTATACCCACACTGGGACTGAGGATAGGGTTATAACACTATAGGGCCCTTTCTATACCCACACTGGGGCTGAGGATAGGGTTATAACACTATAGGGCCCTTTCTATACCCACACTGGGAGTGAAGATAGGGTTATAACACTATAGGTCCCATTCTATACCCACACTGGGAGTGAGGAGAGGGTTATAACATGATAGGGACCATTCTATACAACACTGGGAGTGAGGATAGGGTTATAACACTATTGGGCCCATTTTATACCACACTGGGAGAGGGGATCAGTTTATAATACTCCTGGGCCCATTCTGTACCCATACTGGGAGTGAGGATAGGGTTATAACACAATGGGGCCCATTCCATACTCACACTGGGAGAGAGGATAAGGTGATAACACCATAAGGCCCATTCTATACCCACACAGGTAGTGAGGATCGGGTTGTAACACTATGGAGCCCATTCCAAACCCACACTGGGAGTGAGGATAGGGTTATAACACTATAGGGCCCATTCTATACCCACACTGGGAGTAAGGATAGGGTTGTAACACTATTGGGCCCATTCTATACCCACACTGGGAGTGAGGAAAGGGTTATAACACGACAGGATCCATTCTTTACACACACTGGGAGTGAGGAAAGGGTTATAACAGTATAGGACCCATTCTATACACACACTGGGAGTGAGGATAGGGTTATAACACTATTGGGCCCGATTCGATACCCACACTTGGGGTGGGGATAGGGTTGTAACACTACAGGACCCTTTCTATACCCACACTGGGAGTGAGGAAAGGGTTATAACAATATAGCGCCCATTCTATACGCACACTTGGACCGGGGATAGGGTTATAATACAATAGGGCCCATTCTATACCCACACTGGGAGTGAGGATAGGGTTGTAACACTATAGGGCCCATTCTATACCTGCACTGGGAGTGGGAGGGGGTTATAACACTATAGCGCCCATTCTATACGCACACTTAGACCGGGGATAGGGTTATAACACTACACGGCCCATTCGATACCCACACTTGGAGTGGGGATAGGGTTATAACACAATAGGGCCCATTCGATACCCACACTTGGAGTGGGGATAGGGGTATAAAACAAAAGGGCCCATTCTATACCCAGTCTGGGAGTGGGGATAGGTTTACAACACTTTAGGGCCCATTCTATATACACAGGGGTAGTGAGGATAGGGTTAGAACACTATAGGGCCCATTCTACACCTGCACTGGGAGTGAGGATAGGGTTATAACACTAGAGGGCCCATTCTATACACACACTGGGACTGAGGATAGGGTTATAACACTAGAGGGCCCATTCTATACACACACTGGGACTGAGGATAGGGTTATAACACTATAGCGCCCATTCTATACGCACACTTAGACCGGGGATAGGGTTATAACACTACAGGGCCCATTCGATACCCACACTTGGAGTGGGGATAGGGTTATAACACAATAGGGCCCATTCGATACCCACACTTGGAGTGGGGATAGGGGTATAAAACAAAAGGGCCCATTCTATACCCAGTCTGGGAGTGGGGATAGGTTTACAACACTTTAGGGCCCATTCTATATACACAGGGGTAGTGAGGATAGGGTTAGAACACTATAGGGCCCATTCTACACCTGCACTGGGACTGAGGATAGGGTTATAACACTATAGGGCCCATTCTACACCTGCACTGGGAGTGAGGATAGGGTTATAACACAATTGGGCCCATTCTATACCCACACTGGGAGTGAGGAAGGGGTTATAACACTAAGGGGCCCATTCTATACCCACACTGGGACTGAGGATAGGGTTATAACACTTTAGGGCCCATTCGATACACACAGGGGGAGTGAGGATCATGTTATAACATGATAGGGCCCATTCTACACCTGCACTGGGAGTGAGGATAGGGATATAACACAATAGGGCCCATTCTATACCCACACTGGGAGTGAGGAAAGGGTTATAACACTATAGCGCCCATTCTATATGCACACTTGGACCGGGGATAGGGTTATAACACAACAGGGCCCATTCTATACCCACACTGGGAGCGAGGATAGGGTGATAACACTATAGGGCCCATTCTATACCCACACTGGGACTGAGGATAGGGTTATAACACTATAGGGCCCATTCTACACCTGCACTGGGAGTGAGGATAGGGATATAACACTGTCGGGCCCATTCTATACCACACTGGGAGTGAGGATAGGGTTGTAACACTATAGGGCCCATTCCAAACCCACACTGGGAGGAAGGATAGGGTTGTAACACAATTGGGCCCAATCTATACCCACACTGGGTGTGAGGAGAGCCTTTTAACACGATAGGGCCCATTCTACACCTGCACTGGGAGTGAGGATAGGGATATAACACAATCGGGCCCATTCGATACGCACACTTGGAGTGGGGATTGTGTTATAACACTATAGGGCCCATTCTATACCAAACTGGGAGTGAGGATAGGGTTATAACACAATAGGGCACATTCTATACTCACACTGGGAGTGAGGATAGGGTTATAACACTATATGGCCCATTCTATACCACACTGGGAGTGAAGATAGGGTTATAACACTATAGGGCCCATTTTATACCACACTGGGAGAGGGGATCGGTTTATAATACTCCTGGGCCCATTCTGTACCCACCCTGGGAGTGGGGATGGGGTTATAACACTATGGGGCCCATTCGAAACCCACACCTGGAGTGAGGATTGGGTTATAACACTAAAGGGCCCATTCTATACCCACACAGGGAGAGGGGAGGGGGTTACAACTCTAAAGGGCCCATTCTATACCCACACTGGGAGTGAGGATCGGGTTGTAACACAATTGGGCCCAATCTATACCCACACTGGGAGTGAGGAGAGGGTTATAACACGATAGGGACCATTCTATACAAACACTGGGAGTGAGGATAGGGTTATAACATTATAGGGTCCATTCTATAACAAACTGGGAGAGGGGATCGGTTTATAATACTCCTGGGCCCATTCTGTACCCACACTGGGAGTGGGGATGGGGTTATAACACTATAGGGCCCATTCTATACCCACACTTCGAGTGAGGATAGGGTTATAACACAATAGGACCCATTCTATACCCACACTGGGACTGAGGATAGGGTTATAACACTATAGGGCCCATTTTATAACACACTGGGAGAGGGGATCGGTTTATAATACTCCTGGGCCCATTCTGTACCCACACTGGGAGTGGGGATGGGGTTATAACACTATAGGGCCCATTCTATACCCACACTTCGAGTGAGGATAGGGTTATAACACAATAGGGCCCATTCTATACCTACGCTGCGTGTAAGGATAGGGTGAGAACACTATAGACCCGTTCTATACTCACTCAGGGAGTGGGGATACGGTTATAACACTATCGGGCCCACTCTGCCCACACTGGGAGTGAGGATAGGGATATAACACTATAGGGCCCATCCTATACCCACACAGGGAGTGAGGATAGGGTTATAACACAATAGGGCCCATTCTAAACCCACACAGGGAGTGAGGATAGGGTTATAACACTATAGGGCCCATCCTATACCCACACAGGGAGTGAGGATAGGGTTATAACACTATAGGGCCCATTCTAAACCCACACAGGGAGTGAGGATAGGGTTATAACACCATAGGGCCCATTCTATACCCACACTGGGAGTGAAGATAAGGTGATAACACCATAGGGCCCATTCTATACCCACACAGGTAGTGAGGATCGGGTTGCAACACTATAGAGCCCATTCCAAACCCACACTGGGAATGGGGAAAGGGTTATAACACTACAGGGCCCATTCTATCCCCACACTGGGAGTAAGGATAGGGTTGTAACACTATTGGGCCCATCTATGCCCACACTGGGAGTGAGGAAAGGGTTATAACACTACAGGACCCATTCTATACACACACTGGGAGTGAGGAAAGGGTTATAACACTATAGGACCCATTCTATACACACACTGGGAGTGAGGAAAGGGTTATAACACAATAGGACCCATTCTATACACACACTGGGAGTGAGGAAAGGGTTATAACACAATAGGACCCATTCTATACACACACTGGGAGTGAGGAAAGGGTTATAACACAATAGGACCCATTCTATACACACACTGGGAGTGAGGAAAGGGTTATAACACTATCGGACCCATTCTATACACACACTGGGAGTGAGGATAGGGTTACAACACTATTGGGCCTATTCGATACCCACACTTGGAGTGGGGATAGGGTTGTAACACTATAGGACCCTTTCTATACCCACACTGGAAGTGAGGATAGGGTTATAACACAATAGCGCCCATTCTATACTCACACTTGGACCGGGGATAGGGTTGTAACACTTTAGGGCCCTTTCAATTCCCACACTGGGAGAGGGGATAGGGTTATAATACTGTACGGCCCATTCTGTTCCCACACTGGGAGTGAGGATAGGGTTATAACAATATAGGGCCCTTTCTATACTCACACTGGGAGTGAGGATAGGGTTATAACAGAATAGGGCCCTTTCTATACCCACAGTGGGAGTGAGGATAAGGTTAAAACACTATAGGGCCCTTTCTATACCCACACTGGGAGTGAAGATAGGGTTATAACACTATAGGTCCCATTCTATACCCACACTGGGAGTGAGGATAGGGTTATAACACTATAGGGCCAATTCTATACCCACACTGGGAGTGAGGAGAGGGTTATAACATGATAGGGACCATTCTATACAAACACTGGGAGTGAGGATTGGGTTATAACACTATAACGCCCATTCTATATGCACACTTGGAGTGGGGATTGTGTTATAACACTATAGGGCCCATTCTATAACAAACTGGGAGTGAGGATAGGGTTATAACACAATCGGGCCCATTCTGTACCCACACTGGGACTGAGGATAGGGTTATAACACTATAGGGCCCATTTTATACCACACTGGGAGAGGGGATCGGTTTATAATACTCCTGGGCCCATTCTGTACCCACACTGGGAGTGAGGATAGGGTTATAACACAATGGGGCCCATTCCATACTCACACTGGGAGTGCGCATAGCGTTATTACACCAGAGGGCCCATTCTATACCTACGCTGCGTGTAAGGATAGGGTGAGAACACTATAGACCCGTTCTATACTCACTCAGGGAGTGAGGATAGGGTTATAACACTGTAGGGCCCATTCTATACCCACACTGGGTGTGAGGATAGGGTTATAACACTATAGGGCCCATTCTGCACCTGCACTGGGAGTGAGGATAGGGATATAACACTATGGGGCCCATTCTATACCCAAACTGGGAGTGGGGATAGGGTTATAACACCATAGGGCCCATTCTATACCCACACTGGGAGAGAGGATAAGGTGATAACACCATAGGGCCCATTCTATACCCACACAGGTAGTGAGGATCGGGTTATAACACTATAGAGCCCATTCCAAACCCACACTGGGAGTAAGGATAGGGTTGTAACACTATTGGGCCCATTCTATACCCACACTGGGAGTGAGGAAAGGGTTATAACACGACAGGACCCATTCTATACACACACTGGGAGTGAGGAAAGGGTTATAACAGTATAGGACCCATTCTATACACACACTGGGAGTGAGGATAGGGTTATAACACTATAGTGCCCATTCTATACGCACACTTGGACCGGGGATAGGGTTGTAACACTATAGGGCCCTTTCAATTCCCACACTGGGAGAGGGGATAGGGTTATAATACTGTACGGCCCATTCTGTTCCCACACTGGGAGTGAGGATAGGGTTATAACAATATAGGGCCCTTTCTATACTCACACTGGGAGTGAGGATAAGGTTAAAACACTATAGGGCCCTTTCTATACCCACACTGGGAGTGAAGATAGGGTTATAACACTATAGGTCCCATTCTATACCCACACTGGGAGTGAGGATAGGGTTATAACACTATAGGGCCCATTCTATACCCACACTGGGAGTGAGGAGAGGGTTATAACATGATAGGGACCATTCTATACAAATACTGGGAGTGAGGATTGGGTTACAACACTATAACGCCCATTCTATATGCACACTTGGAGTGGGGATTGTGTTATAACACTATAGGGCCCATTCTATAACAAACTGGGAGTGAGGATAGGGTTATAACACAATCGGGCCCATTCTATACCCACACTGGGACTGAGGATAGGGTTATAACACTATAGGGCCCAGTTTATACCACACTGGGAGTGAGGATAGGGTTATAACACTATAGGTCCCATTCTATACCCACACTGGGGCTGAGGATAGGGTTATAACACTATAGGGCCCTTTCTATACCCACACTGGGAGTGAAGATAGGGTTATAACACTATAGGTCCCATTCTATACCCACACTGGGAGTGAGGAGAGGGTTATAACATGATAGGGACCATTCTATACAAACACTGGGAGTGAGGATAGGGTTATAACAATATAGGGCCCATTTTATACCACACTGGGAGAGGGGATCGGTTTATAATACTCCTGGGCCCATTCTGTACCCATACTGAGAGTGAGGATAGGGTTATAACACAATGGGGCCCATTCCATACTCACACTGGGAGTGCGCATAGGGTTATTAAACCAGAGGGCCCATTCTATACCCACACTGGGAGAGAGGATAAGGTGATAACACCATAGGGCCCATTCTATACCCACACAGGTAGTGAGGATCGGGTTGTAACACTATAGAGCCCATTCCAAACCCACACTGGGAGTGAGGATAGGGTTATAACACTATGGGGCCCATTCTATACCCACACTGGGAGTAAGGATAGGGTTGTAACACTATTGGGCCCATTCTATACCCACACTGGGAGTGAGGAAAGGGTTATAACACGACAGGATCCATTCTATACACACACTGGGAGTGAGGAAAGGGTTATAACAGTATAGGACCCATTCTATACACACACTGGGAGTGAGGATAGGGTTATAACACTATTGGGCCTATTTGATACCCACACTTGGGGTGGGGATAGGGTTGTAACACTATAGGACCCTTTCTTTACCCACACTGGGAGTGAGGATAGGGTTATAACACTATAGCGCCCATTCTATACGCACACTTGGACCGGGGATAGGGTTGTAACACTATAGGGCCCATTCTGTTCCCACACTGGGAGTGAGGATAGGGTTATAACACTATAGGGCCAATTCTATACCCACACTGGGAGTGAGGATTGGGTTATCATCGATAGGACCATTCTATCCTCAGACTGGGAGTGAGGATAGGGTTATAACACTATAGGGCCCATTCTATACCCACACTGGGAGTGAGGATAGGGTTATAACACTATAGGGCCCATTCTATACCCACACTGGGAGTGAGGATAGGGTTATAACACTATAGGACCCATTCTATACCGACGCTGCATGTGAGGATAGGGTTATAACATTATAGACCCATTCTATGCTCACACTGGGAGTGAGGATAGGGTTATAACACTATAGGGCCCATTCTATGCCCACACTGGGAGTGAGGATAGGGTTATAACATTATAGGGCCCATTCTGTACCCACACTGGGAGTGAGGATAGGGTTATAACACTATGGGGCCCATTCTGTACCCACACTGGGAGTGAGGATATGGTTATAACACAATAGGGCCCATTCTATACCCACACTGGGAGTGGGTATAGGGTTATAACATTATGGGGCCCATTCTAGACCCACACTTGGAGTGAGGATAGGGTTATAACACTATAGGGCCCATTCTGTACCCACACTGGGAGTGAGGATATGGTTATTACACAATAGGGCCCATTCTATACCCACACTGGTAGTGAGGATCGGGTTAAAACACTATAGGGCCCTTTCTATACTCAGCACTGCGAGTGTGGATAGGGTTATAACACTATATGGCCCATTCTATACCCACACTGGGAGTGAGGAAAGTGTTTTAACACCATAGGCCCATTCTATACTCACACTGGGAGTGCGCATCAGGTTATTACACCAGAGGGCCCATTCTATACCTACGCTGCGTGTGAGGATAGGGTGAGAACACTATAGACCCGTTCTATACTCACTCCGGGAGTGAGGATAGGGTTATAACACTATAGAACCCACTCTCTACCCACACTGGGAGTGAGGATAGGGTTATAACCCTATGGGGCCATTCAATACCAACACTGGGAGTGGGGATAGGGTTATAACACTATAGGACCCATTCTCTCCACACACTGGGAGTGAGGATAGGGTTATAACACTATAGGACCCATTCGATACCCACACTTGGAGTGGGGATAGGGTTGTAACACTATCGGACCCTTTCTATACCCACACTGGGAGTGAGGATAGGGTTATAACACTATAGCGCCCATTCTATACGCACACTTGGACCGGGGATAGGGTTGTAACACTATAGGGCCCTTTCAATTCCCACACTGGGAGAGGGAATAGGGTTATAATACTGTACGGCCCATTCTGTTCCCACACTGGGAGTGAGGATAGGGTTACAACAATATAGGGCCCTTTCTATACTCACACTGGGAGTGAGGATAGGGTTATAACAGAATAGGGCCCTTTCTATACCCACAGTGGGAGTGAGGATAAGGTTAAAACACTATAGGGCCCTTTCTATACCCACACTGGGAGTGAAGATAGGGTTATAACACTATAGGTCCCATTCTATACCCACACTGGGAGTGAGGATAGGGTTATAACACTATAGGGCCCATTCTATACCCACACTGGGAGTGAGGAGAGGGTTATAACATGATAGGGACCATTCTATACAAATACTGGGAGTGAGGATTGGGTTACAACACTATAACGCCCATTCTATATGCACACTTGGAGTGGGGATTGCGTTATAACACTATAGGGCCCATTCTATAACAAACTGGGAGTGAGGATAGGGTTATAACACAATCGGGCCCATTCTATACCCACACTGGGACTGAGGATAGGGTTATAACACTATAGGGCCCATTTTATATAACACTGGGAGTGAGGATAGGGTTATAACACTATAGGTCCCATTCTATACCCACACTGGGGCTGAGGATAGGGTTATAACACTATAGGGCCCTTTCTATACCCACACTGGGAGTGAAGATAGGGTTATAACACTATAGGTCCCATTCTATACCCACACTGGGAGTGAGGAGAGGGTTATAACATGATAGGGACCATTCTATACAAACACTGGGAGTGAGGATAGGGTTATAACACTATAGGGCCCATTTTATACCACACTGGGAGAGGGGATCGGTTTATAATACTCCTGGGCCCATTCTGTACCCATACTGGGAGTGAGGATAGGGTTATTAAACCAGAGGGCCCATTCTATACCCACACTGGGAGAGAGGATAAGGTGATAACACCATAGGGCCCATTCTATACCCACACAGGTAGTGAGGATCGGGTTGTAACACTATAGAGCCCATTCCAAACCCACACTGGGAGTGAGGATAGGGTTGTAACACTATTGGGCCCATTCTATACCCACACTGGGAGTGAGGATAGGGTTATAACACTATTGGGCC
This sequence comes from Heterodontus francisci, assembly GCF_036365525.1. Classification (NCBI taxonomy): domain Eukaryota; kingdom Metazoa; phylum Chordata; class Chondrichthyes; order Heterodontiformes; family Heterodontidae; genus Heterodontus; species Heterodontus francisci. Next base: position 26,461,940 of record NC_090373.1, read on the forward strand.
TATTCGATACCCACACTTGGGGTGGGGATAGGGTTGTAACACTACAGGACCCTTTCTATACCCACACTGGGAGTGAGGATAGGGTTATAACACTATAGCACCCATTCTATACGCACACTTGGACCGGGGATAGGGTTGTAACACTATAGGGCCCATTCTGTTCCCACACTGGGAGTAAGGATAGGGTTATAACAATAAAGGGCCCTTTCTATTCCCACAGTGGGAGTGAGGATAAGGTTAAAACACTATAGGGCCCTTTCTATACCCACACTGGGAGTGAAGATAGGGTTATAACACTATAGGGCCAATTCTATACCCACACTGGGAGTGAGGATTGGGTTATCATCGATAGGACCATTCTATCCTCAGACTGGGAGTGAGGATTGGGTTATCATCGATAGGACCATTCTATCCTCAGACTGGGAGTGAGGATAGGGTTATAACACTATAGGGCCCATTCTGTACCCACACTGGGAGTGAGGATAGGGTTATAACACTATAGGGCCCATTCTATACCCACACTGGGAGTGAGGATAGGGTTATAACACTATAGGACCCATTCTATACCGACGCTGCATGTGAGGATAGGGTTATAACATTATAGACCCATTCTATGCTCACACTGGGAGTGAGGATAGGGTTATAACACTATGGGGCCCATTCTGTACCAACACTGGGAGTGAGGATAGGGTTATAACACTATAGGGCCCATTCTATACACACACTGGGAGTGAGGATAGGGTTATAACACTATAGGACCCATTCTATACACACACTGGGAGTGAGGATAGGGTTATAACACTATTGGGCCTATTCAATACCCACACTTGGAGTGGGGATAGGGTTGTAACACTATAGGACCCTTTCTATACCCACACTGGGAGTGAGGATAGGGTTATAACACTATAGCGCCCATTCTATCCGCACACTTGGACCGGGGATAGGGTTGTAACACTATAGGGCCCTTTCAATTCCCACACTGGGAGTGAGGATAGGGTTATAACAATATAGGGCCCTTTCTATACTCACACTGGGAGTGAGGATAGGGTTATAACAGAATAGGGCCCTTTCTATACCCACAGTGGTAGTGAGGATAAGGTTAAAACACTATAGGGCCCTTTCTATACCCACACTGGGAGTGAAGATAGGGTTATAACACTATAGGTCCCATTCTATACCCACACTGGGAGTGAGGATAGGGTTATAACACTATAGGGCCAATTCTATACCCACACTGGGAGTGAGGAGAGGGTTATAACATGACAGGGACCATTCTATACAAACACTGGGAGTGAGGATTGGGTTACAACACTATAACGCCCATTCTATATGAACACTTGGAGTGGGGATTGCGTTATAACACTATAGGGCCCATTCTATAACAAACTGGGAGTGAGGATAGGGTTATAACACAATCGGGCCCATTCTATACACACACTGGGACTGAGGATAGGGTTATAACACAATCGGGCCCATTCTATACCCACAAATGGACTGAGGATAGGGTTATAACACTATAGGGCCCTTTCTATCCCCACACTGGGAGTGAAGATAGGGTTATAACACTATAGGTCCCATTCTATACCCACACTGGGAGTGAGGATAGCGTTATAACACTATAGGGCCAATTCTATACCCACACTGGGAGTGAGGAGAGGGTTATAAAATGATAGGGACCATTCTATACAAACACTGGGAGTGAGGATAGGGTTATAACACTATAGGGCCCATTTTATACCACACTGGGAGAGGGGATCGGTTTATAATACTCCAGGGCCCATTCTGTACCCATACTGGGAGTGAGGATAGGGTTATAACACAATGGGGCCCATTCCATACTCACACTGGGAGTGCGCATAGGGTTATTACACCAGAGGGCCCATTCTATACCTACGCTGCGTGTAAGGATAGGGTGAGAACACTATAGACCCGTTCTATACTCACTCAGGGAGTGAGGATAGGGTTATAACACTGTAGGGCCCATTCTGCACCTGCACTGGGAGTGAGGATAGGGATATAACACTATAGGGCCCATTCTATACCCACACAGGGAGTGAGGATAGGGTTATAACACCATAGGGCCCATTCTATACCCACACTGGGAGAGAGGATAAGGTGATAACACCATAGGGCCCATTCTATACCCACACAGGTAGTGAGGATCGGGTTGTAACACTATAGAGCCCATTCCAAACCCACACTGGGAGTGAGGATAGGGTTATAACACTATAGGGCCCATTCTAGACCCACACTGGGAGTAAGGATAGGGTTGTAACACTATTGGGCCCATTCTATACCCAAACTGGGAGTGAGGAAAGGGTTATAACACGACAGGACCCATTCTATACACACACTGGGAGTGAGGAAAGGGTTATAACAGTATAGGACCCATTCTATACACACACTGGGAGTGAGGATAGGGTTATAACACTATTCGGCCTATTCGATACCCACACTTGGGGTGGGGTTAGGGTTGTAACACTACAGGACCCTTTCTATACCCACACTGGGAGTGAGGATAGGGTTATCACACTATAGCGCCCATTCTATACGCACACTTGGACCGGGGATAGGGTTGTAACACTATAGGGCCCATTCTGTTCCCACACTGGGAGTAAGGATAGGGTTATAACAATAAAGGGCCCTTTCTATACCCACAGTGGGAGTGAGGATAAGGTTAAAACACTATAGGGCCCTTTCTATACCCACACTGGGAGTGAAGATAGGGTTATAACACTATAGGTCCCATTCTATACCCACACTGGGAGTGAGGATAGGGTTATAACACTATAGGGCCAATTCTATACCCACACTGGGAGTGAGGATTGGGTTATCATCGATAGGACCATTCTATCCTCAGACTGGGAGTGAGGATAGGGTTATAACACTATAGGGCCCATTCTATACCCACACTGGGAGTGAGGATAGGGTTATAACACTATAGGGCCCATTCTATACCCACACTGGGAGTGAGGATAGGGTTATAACACTATAGGACCCATTCTATACCGACGCTGCATGTGAGGATAGGGTTATAACATTATAGACCCATTCTATGCTCACACTGGGAGTGGGGATAGGGTTATAACACTATGGGGCCCATTCTATACCAACACTGGGAGTGAGGATAGGGTTATAACACTATAGGGCCCATTCTATACACACACTGGGAGTGAGGATAGGGTTATAACACTATAGGACCCATTCTATACACACACTGGGAGTGAGGATAGGGTTATAACACTATTGGGCCTATTCAATACCCACACTTGGAGTGAGGATAGGGTTATAACACTATAGCGCCCATTCTATCCGCACACTTGGACCGGGGATAGGGTTGTAACACTATAGGGCCCTTTCAATTCCCACACTGGGAGTGAGGATAGGGTTATAACAATATAGGGCCCTTTCTATACTCACACTGGGAGTGAGGATAGGGTTATAACAGAATAGGGCCCTTTCTATACCCACAGTGGGAGTGAGGATAAGGTTAAAACACTATAGGGCCCTTTCTATACCCACACTGGGAGTGAAGATAGGGTTATAACACTATAGGTCCCATTCTATACCCACACTGGAAGTGAGGATAGGGTTATAACACTATAGGGCCAATTCTGTACCCACACTGGGAGTGAGGAGAGGGTTATAACATGACAGGGACCATTCTATACAAACACTGGGAGTGAGGATTGGGTTACAGCACTATAACGCCCATTCTATATGCACACTTGGAGTGGGGATTGCGTTATAACACTATAGGGCCCATTCTATAACAAACTGGGAGTGAGGATAGGGTTATAACACAATCGGGCCCATTTTATACCACACTGGGAGTGAGGATAGGGTTATAACACAATCGGGCCCATTCTATACCCACAATGGGACTGAGGATAGGGTTATAACACTATAGGGCCCTTTCTATCCCCACACTGGGAGTGAGGATAGCGTTATAACACTATAGGGCCAATTCTATACCCACACTGGGAGTGAGGAGAGGGTTATAAAATGATAGGGACCATTCTATACAAACACTGGGAGTGAGGATTGGGTTATAACACTATAGGGCCCATTTTATACCACACTGGGAGAGGGGATCGGTTTATAATACTCCAGGGCCCATTCTGTACCCATACTGGGAGTGAGGATAGGGTTATAACACTATAGGTCCCATTCTATACCCACACTGGGAGTGAGGATAGCGTTATAACACTATAGGGCCAATTCTATACCCACACTGGGAGTGAGGAGAGGGTTATAAAATGATAGGGACCATTCTATACAAACACTGGGAGTGAGGATTGGGTTATAACACTATAGGGCCCATTTTATACCACACTGGGAGAGGGGATCGGTTTATAATACTCCAGGGCCCATTCTGTACCCATACTGGGAGTGAGGATAGGGTTATAACACAATGGGGCCCATTCCATACTCACACTGGGTGTGCGCATAGGGTTATTACACCAGAGGGCCCATTCTATACCTACGCTGCGTGTAAGGATAGGGTGAGAACACTATAGACCCGTTCTATACTCACTCAGGGAGTGAGGATAGGGTTATAACACTGTAGGGCCCATTCTATACCCACACTGGGAGTGAGGATAGGGTTATAACACTATAGGGCCCATTCTGCACCTGCACTGGGAGTGAGGATAGGGATATAACACTATGGGGCCCATTCTATACCCACACAGGGAGTGAGGATAGGGTTATAACACCATAGGGCCCATTCTATACCCACACTGGGAGAGAGGATAAGGTGATAACACCATAGGGCCCATTCTATACCCACACAGGTAGTGAGGATCGGGTTGTAACACTATAGAGCCCATTCCAAACCCACACTGGGAGTGAGGATAGGGTTATAACACTATAGGGCCCATTCTAGACCCACACTGGGAGTAAGGATAGGGTTGTAACACTATTGGGCCCATTCTATACCCAAACTGGGAGTGAGGAAAGGGTTATAACACGACAGGACCCATTCTATACACACACTGGGAGTGAGGAAAGGGTTATAACAGTATAGGACCCATTCTATACACACACTGGGAGTGAGGATAGGGTTATAACACTATTGGGCCTATTCGATACCCACACTTGGGGTGGGGTTAGGGTTGTAACACTACAGGACCCTTTCTATACCCACACTGGGAGTGAGGATAGGGTTATCACACTATAGCGCCCATTCTATACGCACACTTGGACCGGGGATAGGGTTGTAACACTATAGGGCCCATTCTGTTCCCACACTGGGAGTGAGGATAGGGTTATAACACTATAGGGCCCATTCTATACCCACACTGGGAGTGAGGATAGGGTTATAACACTATAGGGCCCATTCTATACACACACTGGGAGTGAGGATAGGGTTATAACACTATAGGACCCATTCTATAGCGACGCTGCATGTGAGGATAGGGTTATAACATTATAGACCCATTCTATGCTCACACTGGGAGGGAGGATAGGGTTATAACACTGTAGAGCCCATTCTGTACCCACACTGGGAGTGGGGATAGGGTTATAACATTATAGAGCCCATTCTGTACCCACACTGGGAGTGGGGATAGGGTTATAACACTATAGGGCCCATTCTGCACCTGCACTGGGAGGGAGGATAGGGTTATAACACTATAGGGCCCATTCTATGCCCACACTGGGAGTGAGGATAGGGTTATAACATTATAGAGCCCATTCTGTACCCACACTGGGAGTGGGGATAGGGTTATAACACTATAGGGCCCATTCTGCACCTGCACTGGGAGTGAGGATAGGGATATAACACTATGGGGCCCATTCTATACCCACACAGGGAGTGAGGATAGGGTTATAACACCATAGGGCCCATTCTATACCCACACTGGGAGAGAGGATAAGGTGATAACACCATAGGGCCCATTCTATACCCACACAGGTAGTGAGGATCGGGTTGTAACACTATAGAGCCCATTCCAAACCCACACTGGGAGTGAGGATAGGGTTATAACAGTATAGGGCCCATTCTATACCCACACTGGGAGTGAGGATAGGGTTATAACACTATTGGGCCTATTCGATACCCACACTTGGGGTGGGGATAGGGTTGTAACACTACAGGACCCTTTCTATAAACACACTGGGAGTGAGGATAGGGTTATCACACTATAGCGCCCATTCTATACGCACACTTGGACCGGGGATAGGGTTGTAACACTATAGGGCCCATTCTGTTCCCACACTGGGAGTAAGGATAGGGTTATAACAATAAAGGGCCCTTTCTATACCCACAGTGGGAGTGAGGATAAGGTTAAAACACTATAGGGCCCTTTCTATACCCACACTGGGAGTGAAGATAGGGTTATAACACTATAGGTCCCATTCTATACCCACACTGGGAGTGAGGATAGGGTTATAACACTATAGGGCCAATTCTATACCCACACTGGGAGTGAGGATTGGGTTATCATCGATAGGACCATTCTATCCTCAGACTGGGAGTGAGGATAGGGTTATAACACTATAGGGCCCATTCTATACCCACACTGGGAGTGAGGATAGGGTTATAACACTATAGGGCCCATTCTATACCCACACTGGGAGTGAGGATAGGGTTATAACACTATAGGACCCATTCTATACCGACGCTGCATGTGAGGATAGGGTTATAACATTATAGACCCATTCTATGCTCACACTGGGAGTGAGGATAGGGTTATAACACTATGGGGCCCATTCTATAGCAACACTGGGAGTGAGGATAGGGTTATAACACTATAGGGCCCATTCTATACACACACTGGGAGTGAGGATAGGGTTATAACACTATAGGACCCATTCTATACACACACTGGGAGTGAGGATAGGGTTATAACACTATTGGGCCTATTCAATACCCACACTTGGAGTGGGGATAGGGTTGTAACACTATAGGACCCTTTCTATACCCACACTGGGAGTGAGGATAGGGTTATAACACTATAGGGCCAATTCTATACCCACACTGGGAGTGAGGAGAGGGTTATAACATGACAGGGACCATTCTATACAAACACTGGGAGTGAGGATTGGGTTACAACACTATAACGCCCATTCTATATGCACACTTGGAGTGGGGATTGCGTTATAACACTATAGGGCCCATTCTATAACAAACTGGGAGTGAGGATAGGGTTATAACACAATCGGGCCCATTCTATACACACACTGGGACTGAGGATAGGGTTATAACACTATAGGGCCCTTTCTATCCCCACACTGGGAGTGAAGATAGGGTTATAACACTATAGGTCCCATTCTATACCCACACTGGGAGTGAGGATAGCGTTATAACACTATAGGGCCAATTCTATACCCACACTGGGAGTGAGGAGAGGGTTATAAAATGATAGGGACCATTCTATACAAACACTGGGAGTGAGGATAGGGTTATAACACTATAGGGCCCATTTTATACCACACTGGGAGAGGGGATCGGTTTATAATACTCCAGGGCCCATTCTGTACCCATACTGGGAGTGAGGATAGGGTTATAACACAATGGGGCCCATTCCATACTCACACTGGGAGTGCGCATAGGGTTATTACACCAGAGGGCCCATTCTATACCTACGCTGCGTGTAAGGATAGGGTGAGAACACTATAGACCCGTTCTATACTCACTCAGGGAGTGAGGATAGGGTTATAACACTGTAGGGCCCATTCTATACCCACACTGGGAGAGAGGATAAGGTGATAACACCATAGGGCCCATTCTATACCCACACAGGTAGTGAGGATCGGGTTGTAACACTATAGAGCCCATTCCAAACCCACACTGGGAGTGAGGATAGGGTTATAACACTATAGGGCCCATTCTATACCCACACTGGGAGAGAGGATAAGGTGATAACACCATAGGGCCCATTCTATACCCACACAGGTAGTGAGGATCGGGTTGTAACACAATAGAGCCCATTCCAAACCCACACTGGGAGTGAGGATAGGGATATAACACTATGGGGCCCATTCTATACCCACACAGGGAGTGAGGATAGGGTTATAACACCATAGGGCCCATTCTATACCCACACTGGGAGAGAGGATAAGGTGATAACACCATAGGGCCCATTCTATACCCACACAGGTAGTGAGGATCGGGTTGTAACACTATAGAGCCCATTCCAAACCCACACTGGGAGTGAGGATAGGGTTATAACACTATAGGGCCCATTCTAGACCCACACTGGGAGTAAGGATAGGGTTGTAACACTATTGGGCCCATTCTATACCCAAACTGGGAGTGAGGAAAGGGTTATAACACGACAGGACCCATTCTATACACACACTGGGAGTGAGGAAAGGGTTATAACAGTATAGGACCCATTCTATACACACACTGGGAGTGAGGATAGGGTTATAACACTATTGGGCCTATTCGATACCCACACTTGGGGTGGGGTTAGGGTTGTAACACTACAGGACCCTTTCTATACCCACACTGGGAGTGAGGATAGGGTTATCATACTATAGCGCCCATTCTATACGCACACTTGGACCGGGGATAGGGTTGTAACACTATAGGGCCCATTCTGTTCCCACACTGGGAGTAAGGATAGGGTTATAACAATAAAGGGCCCTTTCTATACGCACAGTGGGAGTGAGGATAAGGTTAAAACACTATAGGGCCCTTTCTATACCCACACTGGGAGTGAAGATAGGGTTATAACACTATAGGTCCCATTCTATACCCACACTGGGAGTGAGGATTGGGTTATCATCAATAGGACCATTCTATCCTCAGACTGGGAGTGAGGATAGGGTTATAACACTATAGGGCCCATTCTATACCCACACTGGGAGTGAGGATAGGGTTATAACACTATAGGGCCCATTCTATACCCACACTGGGAGTGAGGATAGGGTAAGAACACTATAGGACCCATTCTATACCGACGCTGCATGTGAGGATAGGGTTATAACATTGTAGACCCATTCTATGCTCACACTGGGAGTGAGGATAGGGTTATAACACTATAGGGCCCATTCTATGCCCACACTGGGAGTGAGGATAGGGTTATAACATTATAGAGCCCATTCTGTACCCACACTGGGAGTGAGGATAGGGTTATAACACTATAGGACCCATTCTATACACACACTGGGAGTGAGGATAGGGTTATAACACTATTGGGCCTATTCGATACCCACACTTGGAGTGGGGATAGGGTTGTAACACTATAGGACCCTTTCTATACCCACACTGGGAGTGAGGATAGGGTTATAACACTATAGCGCCCATTCTATACGCACACTTGGACCGGGGATAGGGTTGTAACACTATCGGGACCTTTCAATTCCCACACTGGGAGAGGGGATAGGGTTATAATACTGTACGGCCCATTCTGTTCCCACACTGGGAGTGAGGATAGGGTTATAACAATATAGGGCCCTTTCTATACTCACACTGGGAGTGAGGATAGGGTTATAACAGAATAGGGCCCTTTCTTTACCCACAGTGGGAGTGAGGATAAGGTTAAAACACTATAGGGCCCTTTCTATACCCACACTGGGAGTGAAGATAGGGTTATAACACTATAGGTCCCATTCTATACCCACACTGGGAGTGAGGATAGGGTTATAACACTATAGGGCCAATTCTATACCCACACTGGGAGTGAGAAGAGGGTTATAACATGATAGGGACCATTCTATACAAACACTGGGAGTGAGGATTGGGTAACAACACTATAACGCCCATTCTATATGCACACTTGGAGTGGGGATTGCGTTATAACACTATAGGGCCCATTCTATAACAAACTGGGAGTGAGGATAGGGTTATAACACAATCGGGCCCATTCTATACCCACACTGGGACTGAGGATAGGGTTATAACACTATAGGGCCCATTTTATACCACACTGTGAGTGAGGATAGGGTTATAACACAATCGGGCCCATTCTATACCCACACTGGGACTGAGGATAGGGTTATAACACTATAGGGCCCTTTCTATACCCACACTGGGAGTGAAGATAGGGTTATAACACTATAGGTCCCATTCTATACCCACACTGGGAGTGAGGATAGCGTTATCACACTATAGGGCCAATTCTATACCCACACTGGGAGTGAGGAGAGGGTTATAACATGATTGGGACCATTCTTTACAAACACTGGGAGTGAGGATAGGGTTATAACACTATGGGGCCCATTTTATACCACACTGGGAGAGGGGATCGGTTTATAATACTCCTGGGCCCATTCTGTACCCATACTGGGAGTGAGGATAGGGTTATAACACAATGGGGCCCATTCCATACTCACACTGGGAGTGCGCATAGGGTTATTACACCAGAGGGCCCATTCTATACCTACGCTGCGTGTAAGGATAGGGTGAGAATACTATAGACCCGTTCTATACTCACTCAGGGAGTGAGGATAGGGTTATAACACTGTAGGGCCCATTCTATACCCACACTGGGAGTGAGGATAGGGTTATAACACTATAGGGCCCATTCTGCACCTGCACTGGGAGTGAGTATAGGGATATAACACTATGGGGCCCATTCTATACCCACACAGGGAGTGAGGATAGGGTTATAACACCATAGGGCCCATTCTATACCCACACTGGGAGAGAGGATAGGGTGATAACACCATAGGGCCCATTCTATACCCACACAGGTAGTGAGGATCAGGTTATAACACTATAGAGCCCATTCCAAACCCACACTGGGAGTGAGGATAGGTTTATAACACTATAGGGCTCATTCTATACCCACACTGGGAGTAAGGATAGGATTGTAACACTATTGGGCCCATTCTATACCCACACTGGGAGTGAGGAAAGGGTTATAACACGACAGGACCCATTCTATACACACACTGGGAGTGAGGAAAGGGTTATAACACTATAGGGCCCATTCTAAACACACACTGGGAGTGAAGATAGGGTTATAACACTATTGGGCCTATTCGATACCCACACTTGGGGTGGGGATAGGGTTGTAACACTACAGGACTCTTTCTATCCCCACACTGGGAGTGAGGATAGGGTTATCACACTATAGCGCCCATTCTATACGCACACTTGGACCGGGGATAGGGTTGTAACACTATAGGGCCCATTCTGTTCCCACACTGGGATTAAGGATAGGGTTATAACAATAAAGGGCCCTTTCTATACCCACAGTGGGAGTGAGGATAAGGTTAAAACACTATAGGGCCCTTTCTATACCCACACTGGGAGTGAAGATAGGGTTATAACACTATAGGTCCCATTCTATACCCGCACTGGGAGTGAGGATAGGGTTATAACACTATAGGGCCAATTCTATACCCACACTGGGAGTGAGGATTGGGTTATCATCGATAGGACCATTCTATCCTCAGACTGGGAGTGAGGATAGGGTTATAACACTATAAGGCCCATTCTATACCCACACTGGGAGTGAGGATAGGGTTATAACACTATAGGGCCCATTCTATACCCACACTGGGAGTGAGGATAGGGTTATAACACTATAGGACCCATTCTATACCGACGCTGCATGTGAGGATAGGGTTATAACATTATAGGGCCCATTCTGTACCCACACTGGGAGTGAGGATAGGGTTATAACACTATTGCGCCCATTCTATACGCACACTGGGAGTGGGGATAGGGTTATAACACTATAGGGCCCATTCTGTACCCACACTGGGAGTGAGGATATGGTTATAACACAATAGGGCCCATTCTATACCCACACTGGGAGTGGGGATAGGGTTATAACACAATGGGGCCCATTCCATACTCACACTGGGAGTGCGCATAGGGTTATTACACCAGAGGGCCCATTCTATACCTACGCTGCGTGTAAGGATAGGGTGAGAATACTATAGACCCGTTCTATACTCACTCAGGGAGTGAGGATAGGGTTATAACACTGTAGGGCCACTTCTATACCCACACTGGGAGTGAGGATAGGGTTATAACACTATAGGGCCCATTCTGCACCTGCACTGGGAGTGAGGATAGGGATATAACACTATGGGGCCCATTCTATACCCACACAGGGAGTGAGGATAGGGTTATAACACCATAGGGCCCATTCTATACCCACACTGGGAGAGAGGATAGGGTGATAACACCATAGGGCCCATTCTATACCCACACAGGTAGTGAGGATCAGGTTATAACACTATAGAGCCCATTCCAAACCCACACTGGGAGTGAGGATAGGGTTATAACACTATAGGGCCCATTCTATACCCACACTGGGAGTAAGGATAGGATTGTAACACTATTGGGCCCATTCTATACCCACACTGGGAGTGAGGAAAGGGTTATAACACGACAGGACCCATTCTATACACACACTGGGAGTGAGGAAAGGGTTATAACACTATAGGGACCATTCTAAACACACACTGGGAGTGAAGATAGGGTTATAACACTATTGGGCCTATTCGATACCCACACTTGGGGTGGGGATAGGGTTGTAACACTACAGGACTCTTTCTATCCCCACACTGGGAGTGAGGATAGGGTTATAACACTATAGCGCCCATTCTATACGCACACTTGGACCGGGGATAGGGTTGTAACACTATAGGGCCCATTCTGTTCCCACACTGGGAGTAAGGATAGGGTTATAACAATAAAGGGCCCTTTCTATACCCACAGTGGGAGTGAGGATAAGGTTAAAACACTATAGGGCCCTTTCTATACCCACACTGGGAGTGAAGATAGGGTTATAACACTATAGGTCCCATTCTATACCCACACTGGGAGTGAGGATAGGGTTATAACACTATAGGGCCAATTCTATACCCACACTGGGAGTGAGGATTGGGTTATCATCGATAGGACCATTCTATCCTCAGACTGGGAGTGAGGATAGGGTTATAACACTATAAGGCCCATTCTATACCCACACTGGGAGTGAGGATAGGGTTATAACACTATAGGGCCCATTCTATACCCACACTGGGAGTGAGGATAGGGTTATAACACTATAGGACCCATTCTATACCGACGCTGCATGTGAGGATAGGGTTATAACATTATAGGGCCCATTCTGTACCCACACTGGGAGTGAGGATAGGGTTATAACACTATTGCGCCCATTCTATACGCACACTGGGAGTGGGGATAGGGTTATAACACTATAGGGCCCATTCTGTACCCACACTGGGAGTGAGGATATGGTTATAACACAATAGGGCCCATTCTATACCCACACTGGGAGTGGGGATAGGGTTATAACACTATATGGCCCATTCTATACCTGCACTGGGAGTGGGTATAGGGTTATAACATTATGGGGCCCATTCTAGAGCCACACTTGGAGTGAGGATAGGGTTATAACACTATAGGGCCCATTCTGTACCCACACTGGGAGTGAGGATATGGTTATAACACAATAGGGCCCATTCTATACCCACACTGGTAGTGAGGATCGGGTTAAAACACTATAGGGCCCATTCTATACTCAGCACTGCGAGTGCGGATAGGGTTATAACACTATATGGCCCATTCTATACCCACACTGGGAGTGAGGAAAGTATTATAACACCATAGGCCCATTCTATACTCACACTGGGAGTGCGCATCAGGTTATTACACCAGAGGGCCCATTCTATACCTACGCTGCGTGTGAGGATAGGGTGAGAACACTATAGACCCGTTCTATACTCACTCCGGGAGTGAGGATAGGGTTATAACACTACAGGTCCCACTCTCTACCCACACTGGGAGTGAGGATAGGGTTATAACACTATAGTACCCACTCTCTACCCACACTGGGAGTGAGGATAGGGTTATAACCCTATGGGGCCCATTCTATACCAACACTGGGAGTGGGGATAGGGTTATAACACTATAGGACCCATTCTATACACACACTGGGAGTGAGGATAGGGTTATAACACTATTGGGCCTATTCGATACCCACACTTGGAGTGGGGATAGGGTTGTAACACGAGAGGACCCTTTCTATACCCACACTGGGACTGAAGATAGGGTTATAACACTATAGCGCCCATTCTATACGCACACTTGGACCGGGGATAGGATTGTAACACTATAGGGCCCTTTCAATTCCCACACTGGGAGAGGGGATAGGGTTATAATACTGTACGGCCCATTCTGTTCCCACACTGGGAGTGAGGATAGGGTTATAACAATATAGGGCCCTTTCTATACTCACACTGGGAGTGAGGATAGGGTTACAACACGATAGGGACCTTTCTATACCCACAGTGGGAGTGAGGATAAGGTTAAAACACTATAGGGCCCTTTCTATACCCACACTGGGAGTGAAGATAGGGTTATAACACTATAGGTCCCATTCTATACCCACACTGGGAGTGAGGATAGGGTTATAACACTATAGGGCCAATTCTATACCCACACTGGGAGTGAGGAGAGGGTTATAACATGATAGGGACCATTCTATCCAAACACTGGGAGTGAGGATAGGGTTATAACACTATAGGGCCCATTTTATACCACACTGGGAGAGGGGATCGGTTTATAATACTCCTGGGCCCATTCTGTACCCACACTGGGAGTGAGGATAGGGTTATAACACAATGGGGCCCATTCCATACTCACACTGGGAGCGCGCATAGGGTTATTACACCAGAGGGCCCATTCTATACCTACGCTGCGTGTAAGGATAGGGTGAGAACACTATAGACCCGTTCTATACTCACTCAGGGAGTGAGGATAGGGTTGTAACACTGTAGGGCCCATTCTATACCCACACTGGGAGTGAGGATAGGGTTATAACACTATAGGGCCCATTCTGCACCTGCACTGGGAGTGAGGATAGGGATATAACACTATGGGGCCCATTCTATACCCACACAGGGAGTGAGGATAGGGTTATAACACCATAGGGCCCATTCTATACCCACACTGGGAGAGAGGATAAGGTGATAACACCAAAGGGCCCATTCTATACCCACACAGGTAGTGAGGATCGGGTTGTAACACTATAGAGCCCATTCTATACCCACACTGGGAGTGAGGAAAGGGTTATAACACGACAGGACCCATTCTATACACACACTGGGAGTGAGGATAGGGTTATAACACTATTGGGCCTATTCGATACCCACACTTGGGGTGGGGATAGGGTTGTAACACTATAGGACCCTTTCTACACCCACACTGGGAGTGAGGATAGGGTTATAACACTATAGCGCCCATTCTATACGCACACTTGAACCGGGGATAGGGTTGTAACACTATAGGGCCCATTCTGTTCCCACACTGGGAGTAAGGATAGGGTTATAACAATAAAGGGCCCTTTCTAAACCCACAGTGGGAGTGAGGATAAGGTTAAAACACTATAGGGCCCTTTCTATACCCACACTGGGAGTGAAGATAGGGTTATAACACTATAGGTCCCATTCTATACCCACACTGGGAGTGAGGATAGGGTTATAACACTATAGGGCCAATTCTATACCCACACTGGGAGTGAGGATTGGGTTATCATCGATAGGACCATTCTATCCTCAGACTGGGAGTGAGGATAGGGTTATAACACTATAGGGCCCATTCTATACCCACACTGGGAGTGAGGATAGGGTTATAACACTATAGGGCCCATTCTATACCCACACTGGGAGTGAGGATAGGGTTATAACACTATAGGACCCATTCTATGCCGACGCTGCATGTGAGGATAGGGTTATAACATTATAGACCCATTCTATGCTCACACTGGGAGTGAGGATAGGGTTATAACACTGTAGGGCCCATTCTATGCCCACACTGGGAGTGAGGATAGGGTTATAACATTATTGGGCCCATTCTGTACCACACTGGGAGTGAGGATAGGGTTATAACTCTATAGCGCCCATTCTATACGCACACTGGGAGTGGGGATAGGGTTATAACACTATAGGGCCCATTCTGTACCCACACTGGGAGTGAGGATATGGTTATAACACAATAGGGCCCATTCTATACCCACACTGGGAGTGAGGATAGGGTTATAACACTATAGGGCCCATTCTATACCTGCACTGGGAGTGGGTATAGGGTTATAACATTATGGGGCCCATTCTAGACCCACACTTGGAATGAGGATAGGGTTATAACACTATCGGGCCCATTCTGTACCCACACTGGGAGTGAGGATATGGTTATAACACAATAGGGCCCATTCTATACCCACACTGGTAGTGAGGATCGGGTTAAAACACTATAGGGCCCATTCTATACTCACACTGGGAGTGCGCATCAGGTTATTACACCAGAGGGCCCATTCTATACCTACGCTGCGTGTGAGGATAGGGTGAGAACACTATAGACCCGTTCTATACTCACTCCGGGAGTGAGGATAGGGTTATAACACTATAGGTCCCACTCTCTACCCACACTGGGAGTGAGGATAGGGTTATAACCCTATGGGGCCCATTCTATACCCACACAGGTCGTGAGGATAGGATTGTAACACTATAGAGCCCATTCCAAACCCACACTGGGAGTAAGGATAGGGTTTTAACACGATAGGACCCATTCTATACGCACACTTGGACCGGGGATAGGGTTATAACACTATAGGGCCCATTCTATAACACACTGGGGGTGAGGAAAGGGTTATAACACTATCGGGCCCATTCTATACACACACAGGGAGTGAGGATAGGGTTATAACTCGATAGGGCCCATTCTATACCCACACTGGGAGTGAGGATAGGGTTGTAACACTATAGGGCCCATTCTATACCCACACTGGGAGGAAGGATAGGGTTGCAACACAATTGGGCCCAATCTATACCCACACTGGGAGTGAGGAGAGCGTTTTAACACGATAGGGCCCATTCTATACAAACACTGGGAGTGAGGATAGGGTTATAACACTATAGCGCCCATTCTATACGCACGTTTGGAGTGGGGATTGTGTTATAACACTATAGGGCCCATTCTATACCAAACTGGGAGTGAGGATAGGGTTATAACACAATAGGGCACATTCTATACTCACACTGGGAGTGAGGAGAGGGTTATAACACTATAGGGCCCATTTTATACCACACTGGGAGAGGGGATCGGTTTATAATTCTCCTGGGCCCATTCTGTACCCACCCTGGGAGTGGGGATGGGGTTATAACACTATAGGGCCCATTCGATACCCACATCTGGAGTGAGGATTGGGTTATAACACTAAAGGGCCCATTCTATACCTGCACTGGGAGTGGGGAGGGGGTTATAACACTGTGGGGCCCATTCTATACCCACACTGGGACTGAGGAGAGGGTTGTAACTCTATACGGCCCATTCTATACCTGCACTGGGAGTGGGGAGGGGGTTATAACACTATGGGGCCCATTCTATACCCACACTGGGAGTGAGGATAGGGTTGTAACACTATAGGGCCCATTCTATACCCACACTGGGAGGAAGGATAGGGTTGCAACACAATTGGGCCCAATCTATACCCACACTGGGAGTGAGGAGAGCGTTTTAACACGATAGGGCCCATTCTATACAAACACTGGGAGTGAGGATAGGGTTATAACACTATAGCGCCCATTCTATACGCACGTTTGGAGTGGGGATTGTGTTATAACACTATAGGGCCCATTCTATACCAAACTGGGAGTGAGGATAGGGTTATAACACAATAGGGCACATTCTATACTCACACTGGGAGTGAGGAGAGGGTTATAACACTATAGGGCCCATTTTATACCACACTGGGAGAGGGGATCGGTTTATAATTCTCCTGGGCCCATTCTGTACCCACCCTGGGAGTGGGGATGGGGTTATAACACTATAGGGCCCATTCGATACCCACATCTGGAGTGAGGATTGGGTTATAACACTAAAGGGCCCATTCTATACCTGCACTGGGAGTGGGGAGGGGGTTATAACACTGTGGGGCCCATTCTATACCCACACTGGGACTGAGGAGAGGGTTGTAACTCTATACGGCCCATTCTATACCTGCACTGGGAGTGGGGAGGGGGTTATAACACTATGGGGCCCATTCTATACCCACACTGGGAGTGAGGATAGGGTTGTAACACTATAGGGCCCATTCTATACCCACACTGGGAGGAAGGATAGGGTTGCAACACAATTGGGCCCATTCTATACCCACACTGGGAGTGGGGATAGGGTTATAACACTATAGGGCCCATTCTACACTCACACTGGGACTGAGGAGAGAGTTATAACACGATAAGGCCCATTCTATACCACACTGGGAGTGAGGATAGGGTTATAGCACTATAGGGCCCATTCTATACCCACACTGGGAGCGAGGATCGTGTGATAACACTATGGGGCCCATTCTCTAACCACAATGGGAGTGAGGATTGGGTTATCATCGATAGGACCATTCTATCCTCAGACTGGGAGTGAGGATAGGGTTATAACACTATAGGGCCCATTCTATACCCACACTGGGAGTGAGGATAGGGTTATAACACTATAGGGCCCATTCTATACCCACACTGGGAGTGAGGATAGGGTTATAACACTATAGGACCCATTCTATACCGACGCTGCATGTGAGGATAGGGTTATAACATTATAGACCCATTCTATGCTCACACTGGGAGTGAGGATAGGGTTATAACACTATAGGGCCCATTCTATGCCCACACTGGGAGTGAGGATAGGGTTATAACATTATTGGGCCCATTCTGTACCCACACTGGGAGTGAGGATAGGGTTATAACACTATAGCGCCCATTCTATACGCACACTGGGAGTGGGGATAGGGTTATAACACTATAGGGCCCATTCTGTACCCACACTGGGAGTGAGGATATGGTTATAACACAATAGGGCCCATTCTATACCCACACTGGGAGTGAGGATAGGGTTATAACACTATAGGGCCCATTCTATACCTGCACTGGGAGTGGGTATAGGGTTATAACATTATGGGGCCCATTCTAGACCCACACTTGGAGTGAGGATAGGGTTATAACACTATCGGGCCCATTCTGTACCCACACTGGGAGTGAGGATATGGTTATAACACAATAGGGCCCATTCTATACCCACACTGGTAGTGAGGATCGGGTTAAAACACTATAGGGCCCATTCTATACTCAGCACTGCGAGTGCGGATAGGGTTATAACACTATATGGCCCATTCTATACCCACACTGGGAGTGAGGAAAGTGTTATAACACCATAGGCCCATTCTATACTCACACTGGGAGTGCGCATCAGGTTATTACACCAGAGGGCCCATTCTATACCTACGCTGCGTGTGAGGATAGGGTGAGAACACTATAGACCCGTTCTATACTCACTCCGGGAGTGAGGATAGGGTTATAACACTATAGGTCCCACTCTCTACCCACACTGGGAGTGAGGATAGGGTTATAACACTATAGTGCCCACTCTCTACCCACACTGGGAGTGAGGATAGGGTTATAACCCTATGGGGCCCATTCTATACCCACACAGGTCGTGAGGATAGGGTTGTAACACTATAGAGCCCATTCCAAACCCACACTGGGAGTAAGGATAGGGTTATAACACGATAGGACCCATTCTATACGCACACTTGGACCGGGGATAGGGTTATAACACTATAGGGCCCATTCTATACCACACTGGGAGTGAGGAAAGGGTTATAACACTATCGGGCCCATTCTATACACACACAGGGAGTGAGGATAGGGTTATAACTCGATAGGGCCCATTCTATACCCACACTGGGAGTGAGGATAGGGTTGTAACACTATAGGGCCCATTCTATACCCACACTGGGAGGAAGGATAGGGTTGCAACACAATTGGGCCCAATCTATACCCACACTGGGAGTGAGGAGAGCGTTTTAACACGATAGGGCCCATTCTATACAAACACTGGGAGTGAGGATAGGGTTATAACACTATAGCGCCCATTCTATACGCACGTTTGGAGTGGGGATTGTGTTATAACACTATAGGGCCCATTCTATACCAAACTGGGAGTGAGGATAGGGTTATAACACAATAGGGCACATTCTATACTCACACTGGGAGTGAGGAGAGGGTTATAACACTATAGGGCCCATTTTATACCACACTGGGAGAGGGGATCGGTTTATAATTCTCCTGGGCCCATTCTGTACCCACCCTGGGAGTGGGGATGGGGTTATAACACTATGGGGCCCATTCGATACCCACATCTGGAGTGAGGATTGGGTTATAACACTAAAGGGCCCATTCTATACCTGCACTGGGAGTGGGGAGGGGGTTATAACACTGTGGGGCCCATTCTATACCCACACTGGGACTGAGGAGAGGGTTGTAACTCTATACGGCCCATTCTATACCTGCACTGGGAGTGGGGAGGGGGTTATAACACTATGGGGCCCATTCTATACCCACACTGGGAGTGAGGATAGGGTTGTAACACTATAGGGCCCATTCTATACCCACACTGGGAGGAAGGATAGGGTTGCAACACAATTGGGCCCAATCTATACCCACACTGGGAGTGAGGAGAGCGTTTTAACACGATAGGGCCCATTCTATACAAACACTGGGAGTGAGGATAGGGTTATAACACTATAGCGCCCATTCTATACGCACGTTTGGAGTGGGGATTGTGTTATAACACTATAGGGCCCATTCTATACCAAACTGGGAGTGAGGATAGGGTTATAACACAATAGGGCACATTCTATACTCACACTGGGAGTGAGGAGAGGGTTATAACACTATAGGGCCCATTTTATACCACACTGGGAGAGGGGATCGGTTTATAATTCTCCTGGGCCCATTCTGTACCCACCCTGGGAGTGGGGATGGGGTTATAACACTATAGGGCCCATTCGATACCCACATCTGGAGTGAGGATTGGGTTATAACACTAAAGGGCCCATTCTATACCTGCACTGGGAGTGGGGAGGGGGTTATAACACTGTGGGGCCCATTCTATACCCACACTGGGACTGAGGAGAGGGTTGTAACTCTATACGGCCCATTCTATACCTGCACTGGGAGTGGGGAGGGGGTTATAACACTATGGGGCCCATTCTATACCCACACTGGGAGTGAGGATAGGGTTGTAACACTATAGGGCCCATTCTATACCCACACTGGGAGGAAGGATAGGGTTGCAACACAATTGGGCCCAATCTATACCCACACTGGGAGTGAGGAGAGCGTTTTAACACGATAGGGCCCATTCTATACAAACACTGGGAGTGAGGATAGGGTTATAACACTATAGCGCCCATTCTATACACACGTTTGGAGTGGGGATTGTGTTATAACACTATAGGGCCCATTCTATATCAAACTGGGAGTGAGGATAGGGTTATAACACAATAGGGCACATTCTATACTCACACTGGGAGTGAGGAGAGGGTTATAACACTATAGGGCCCATTTTATACCACACTGGGAGAGGGGATCGGTTTATAATTCTCCTGGGCCCATTCTGTACCCACCCTGGGAGTGGGGATGGGGTTATAACACTATAGGGCCCATTCGATACCCACATCTGGAGTGAGGATTGGGTTATAACACTAAAGGGCCCATTCTATACCTGCACTGGGAGTGGGGAGGGGGTTATAACACTATGGGGCCCATTCTATACCCACACTGGGAGTGAGGATAGGGTTGTAACACTATAGGGCCCATTCTATACCCACACTGGGAGGAAGGATAGGGTTGCAACACAATTGGGCCCATTCTATACCCACACTGGGAGTGGGGATAGGGTTATAACACTATAGGGCCCATTCTACACTCACACTGGGACTGAGGAGAGAGTTATAACACGATAAGGCCCATTCTATACCACACTGGGAGTGAGGATAGGGTTATAGCACTATAGGGCCCATTCTATACCCACACTGGGAGCGAGGATCGTGTGATAACACTATGGGGCCCATTCTCTAACCACAATGGGAGTGAGGATTGGGTTATCATCGATAGGACCATTCTATCCTCAGACTGGGAGTGAGGATAGGGTTATAACACTATAGGGCCCATTCTATACCCACACTGGGAGTGAGGATAGGGTTATAACACTATAGGGCCCATTCTATACCCACACTGGGAGTGAGGATAGGGTTATAACACTATAGGACCCATTCTATACCGACGCTGCATGTGAGGATAGGGTTATAACATTATAGACCCATTCTATGCTCACACTGGGAGTGAGGATAGGGTTATAACACTATAGGGCCCATTCTATGCCCACACTGGGAGTGAGGATAGGGTTATAACATTATTGGGCCCATTCTGTACCCACACTGGGAGTGAGGATAGGGTTATAACACTATAGCGCCCATTCTATACGCACACTGGGAGTGGGGATAGGGTTATAACACTATAGGGCCCATTCTGTACCCACACTGGGAGTGAGGATATGGTTATAACACAATAGGGCCCATTCTATACCCACACTGGGAGTGAGGATAGGGTTATAACACTATAGGGCCCATTCTATACCTGCACTGGGAGTGGGTATAGGGTTATAACATTATGGGGCCCATTCTAGACCCACACTTGGAGTGAGGATAGGGTTATAACACTATAGGGCCCATTCTGTACCCACACTGGGAGTGAGGATATGGTTATAACACAATAGGGCCCATTCTATACCCACACTGGTAGTGAGGATCGGGTTAAAACACTATAGGGCCCATTCTATACTCAGCACTGCGAGTGCGGATAGGGTTATAACACTATATGGCCCATTCTATACCCACACTGGGAGTGAGGAAAGTGTTATAACACCATAGGCCCATTCTATACTCACACTGGGAGTGCGCATCAGGTTATTACACCAGAGGGCCCATTCTATACCTACGCTGCGTGTGAGGATAGGGTGAGAACACTATAGACCCGTTCTATACTCACTCCGGGAGTGAGGATAGGGTTATAACACTATAGGTCCCACTCTCTACCCACACTGGGAGTGAGGATAGGGTTGTAACACTATAGGGCCCATTCTATACCCACACTGGGAGGAAGGATAGGGTTGCAACACAATTGGGCCCAATCTATCCCCACACTGGGAGTGAGGAGAGCGTTTTAACACGATAGGGCCCATTCTATACAAACACTGGGAGTGAGGATAGGGTTATAACACTATAGCGCCCATTCTATACGCACGTTTGGAGTGGGGATTGTGTTATAACACTATAGGGCCCATTCTATACCAAACTGGGAGTGAGGATAGGGTTATAACACAATAGGGCACATTCTATACTCACACTGGGAGTGAGGAGAGGGTTATAACACTATAGGGCCCATTTTATACCACACTGGGAGAGGGGATCGGTTTATAATTCTCCTGGGCCCATTCTGTACCCACCCTGGGAGTGGGGATGGGGTTATAACACTATGGGGCCCATTCGATACCCACATCTGGAGTGAGGATTGGGTTATAACACTAAAGGGCCCATTCTATACCTGCACTGGGAGTGGGGAGGGGGTTATAACACTGTGGGGCCCATTCTATACCCACACTGGGACTGAGGAGAGGGTTGTAACTCTATACGGCCCATTCCATACCTGCACTGGGAGTGGGGAGGGGGTTATAACACTATGGGGCCCATTCTATACCCACACTGGGAGTGAGGATAGGGTTGTAACACTATAGGGCCCATTCTATACCCACACTGGGAGGAAGGATAGGGTTGCAACACAATTGGGCCCAATCTATACCCACACTGGGAGTGAGGAGAGCGTTTTAACACGATAGGGCCCATTCTATACAAACACTGGGAGTGAGGATAGGGTTATAACACTATAGCGCCCATTCTATACGCACGTTTGGAGTGGGGATTGTGTTATAACACTATAGGGCCCATTCTATACCAAACTGGGAGTGAGGATAGGGTTATAACACAATAGGGCACATTCTATACTCACACTGGGAGTGAGGAGAGGGTTATAACACTATAGGGCCCATTTTATACCACACTGGGAGAGGGGATCGGTTTATAATTCTCCTGGGCCCATTCTGTACCCACCCTGGGAGTGGGGATGGGGTTATAACACTATAGGGCCCATTCGATACCCACATCTGGAGTGAGGATTGGGTTATAACACTAAAGGGCCCATTCTATACCTGCACTGGGAGTGGGGAGGGGGTTATAACACTGTGGGGCCCATTCTATACCCACACTGGGACTGAGGAGAGGGTTGTAACTCTATACGGCCCATTCTATACCTGCACTGGGAGTGGGGAGGGGGTTATAACACTATGGGGCCCATTCTATACCCACACTGGGAGTGAGGATAGGGTTGTAACACTATAGGGCCCATTCTATACCCACACTGGGAGGAAGGATAGGGTTGCAACACAATTGGGCCCAATCTATACCCACACTGGGAGTGAGGAGAGCGTTTTAACACGATAGGGCCCATTCTATACAAACACTGGGAGTGAGGATAGGGTTATAACACTATAGCGCCCATTCTATACACACGTTTGGAGTGGGGATTGTGTTATAACACTATAGGGCCCATTCTATATCAAACTGGGAGTGAGGATAGGGTTATAACACAATAGGGCACATTCTATACTCACACTGGGAGTGAGGAGAGGGTTATAACACTATAGGGCCCATTTTATACCACACTGGGAGAGGGGATCGGTTTATAATTCTCCTGGGCCCATTCTGTACCCACCCTGGGAGTGGGGATGGGGTTATAACACTATAGGGCCCATTCGATACCCACATCTGGAGTGAGGATTGGGTTATAACACTAAAGGGCCCATTCTATACCTGCACTGGGAGTGGGGAGGGGGTTATAACACTATGGGGCCCATTCTATACCCACACTGGGAGTGAGGATAGGGTTGTAACACTATAGGGCCCATTCTATACCCACACTGGGAGGAAGGATAGGGTTGCAACACAATTGGGCCCATTCTATACCCACACTGGGAGTGGGGATAGGGTTATAACACTATAGGGCCCATTCTACACTCACACTGGGACTGAGGAGAGAGTTATAACACGATAAGGCCCATTCTATACCACACTGGGAGTGAGGATAGGGTTATAGCACTATAGGGCCCATTCTATACCCACACTGGGAGCGAGGATCGTGTGATAACACTATGGGGCCCATTCTCTAACCACAATGGGAGTGAGGATTGGGTTATCATCGATAGGACCATTCTATCCTCAGACTGGGAGTGAGGATAGGGTTATAACACTATAGGGCCCATTCTATACCCACACTGGGAGTGAGGATAGGGTTATAACACTATAGGGCCCATTCTATACCCACACTGGGAGTGAGGATAGGGTTATAACACTATAGGACCCATTCTATACCGACGCTGCATGTGAGGATAGGGTTATAACATTATAGACCCATTCTATGCTCACACTGGGAGTGAGGATAGGGTTATAACACTATAGGGCCCATTCTATGCCCACACTGGGAGTGAGGATAGGGTTATAACATTATTGGGCCCATTCTGTACCCACACTGGGAGTGAGGATAGGGTTATAACACTATAGCGCCCATTCTATACGCACACTGGGAGTGGGGATAGGGTTATAACACTATAGGGCCCATTCTGTACCCACACTGGGAGTGAGGATATGGTTATAACACAATAGGGCCCATTCTATACCCACACTGGGAGTGAGGATAGGGTTATAACACTATAGGGCCCATTCTATACCTGCACTGGGAGTGGGTATAGGGTTATAACATTATGGGGCCCATTCTAGACCCACACTTGGAGTGAGGATAGGGTTATAACACTATAGGGCCCATTCTGTACCCACACTGGGAGTGAGGATATGGTTATAACACAATAGGGCCCATTCTATACCCACACTGGTAGTGAGGATCGGGTTAAAACACTATAGGGCCCATTCTATACTCAGCACTGCGAGTGCGGATAGGGTTATAACACTATATGGCCCATTCTATACCCACACTGGGAGTGAGGAAAGTGTTATAACACCATAGGCCCATTCTATACTCACACTGGGAGTGCGCATCAGGTTATTACACCAGAGGGCCCATTCTATACCTACGCTGCGTGTGAGGATAGGGTGAGAACACTATAGACCCGTTCTATACTCACTCCGGGAGTGAGGATAGGGTTATAACACTATAGGTCCCACTCTCTACCCACACTGGGAGTGAGGATAGGGTTATAACACTATAGTGCCCACTCTCTACCCACACTGGGAGTGAGGATAGGGTTATAACCCTATGGGGCCCATTCTATACCCACACAGGTCGTGAGGATAGGGTTGTAACACTATAGAGCCCATTCCAAACCCACACTGGGAGTAAGGATAGGGTTATAACACGATAGGACCCATTCTATACGCACACTTGGACCGGGGATAGGGTTATAACACTATAGGGCCCATTCTATACCACACTGGGAGTGAGGAAAGGGTTATAACACTATCGGGCCCATTCTATACACACACAGGGAGTGAGGATTGGGTTATAACTCGATAGGGCCCATTCTATACCCACACTGGGAGTGAGGATAGGGTTGTAACACTATAGGGCCCATTCTATACCCACACTGGGAGGAAGGATAGGGTTGCAACACAATTGGGCCCAATCTATACCCACACTGGGAGTGAGGAGAGCGTTTTAACACGATAGGGCCCATTCTATACAAACACTGGGAGTGAGGATAGGGTTATAACACTATAGCGCCCATTCTATACGCACGTTTGGAGTGGGGATTGTGTTATAACACTATAGGGCCCATTCTATACCAAACTGGGAGTGAGGATAGGGTTATAACACAATAGGGCACATTCTATACTCACACTGGGAGTGAGGAGAGGGTTATAACACTATAGGGCCCATTTTATACCACACTGGGAGAGGGGATCGGTTTATAATTCTCCTGGGCCCATTCTGTACCCACCCTGGGAGTGGGGATGGGGTTATAACACTATAGGGCCCATTCGATACCCACATCTGGAGTGAGGATTGGGTTATAACACTAAAGGGCCCATTCTATACCTGCACTGGGAGTGGGGAGGGGGTTATAACACTGTGGGGCCCATTCTATACCCACACTGGGACTGAGGAGAGGGTTGTAACTCTATACGGCCCATTCTATACCTGCACTGGGAGTGGGGAGGGGGTTATAACACTATGGGGCCCATTCTATACCCACACTGGGAGTGAGGATAGGGTTGTAACACTATAGGGCCCATTCTATACCCACACTGGGAGGAAGGATAGGGTTGCAACACAATTGGGCCCAATCTATACCCACACTGGGAGTGAGGAGAGCGTTTTAACACGATAGGGCCCATTCTATACAAACACTGGGAGTGAGGATAGGGTTATAACACTATAGCGCCCATTCTATACGCACGTTTGGAGTGGGGATTGTGTTATAACACTATAGGGCCCATTCTATACCAAACTGGGAGTGAGGATAGGGTTATAACACAATAGGGCACATTCTATACTCACACTGGGAGTGAGGAGAGGGTTATAACACTATAGGGCCCATTTTATACCACACTGGGAGAGGGGATCGGTTTATAATTCTCCTGGGCCCATTCTGTACCCACCCTGGGAGTGGGGATGGGGTTATAACACTATAGGGCCCATTCGATACCCACATCTGGAGTGAGGATTGGGTTATAACACTAAAGGGCCCATTCTATACCTGCACTGGGAGTGGGGAGGGGGTTATAACACTGTGGGGCCCATTCTATACCCACACTGGGACTGAGGAGAGGGTTGTAACTCTATACGGCCCATTCTATACCTGCACTGGGAGTGGGGAGGGGGTTATAACACTATGGGGCCCATTCTATACCCACACTGGGAGTGAGGATAGGGTTGTAACACTATAGGGCCCATTCTATACCCACACTGGGAGGAAGGATAGGGTTGCAACACAATTGGGCCCAATCTATACCCACACTGGGAGTGAGGAGAGCGTTTTAACACGATAGGGCCCATTCTATACAAACACTGGGAGTGAGGATAGGGTTATAACACTATAGCGCCCATTCTATACACACGTTTGGAGTGGGGATTGTGTTATAACACTATAGGGCCCATTCTATATCAAACTGGGAGTGAGGATAGGGTTATAACACAATAGGGCACATTCTATACTCACACTGGGAGTGAGGAGAGGGTTATAACACTATAGGGCCCATTTTATACCACACTGGGAGAGGGGATCGGTTTATAATTCTCCTGGGCCCATTCTGTACCCACCCTGGGAGTGGGGATGGGGTTATAACACTATAGGGCCCATTCGATACCCACATCTGGAGTGAGGATTGGGTTATAACACTAAAGGGCCCATTCTATACCTGCACTGGGAGTGGGGAGGGGGTTATAACACTGTGGGGCCCATTCTATACCCACAGTGGGACTGAGGAGAGGGTTGTAACTCTATACGGCCCATTCTATACCTGCACTGGGAGTGGGGAGGGGGTTATAACACTATGGGGCCCATTCTATACCCACACTGGGACTGAGGATAGCGTTATCACACTATAGGGCCCATTCTATACCCACACTGGGAGTGAGGATTGGGTAATAACTCTATAGGGCCCATTCCAAACCCACACTTGGAGTAAGGATCGGGTTGTAACACAATTGGGCCCATTCTATACCCACACTGGGAGTGGGGATAGGGTTATAACACTATAGGGCCCATTCTACACTCACACTGGGACTGAGGAGAGAGTTATAACACGATAAGGCCCATTCTATACCACACTGGGAGTGAGGATAGGGTTATAGCACTATAGGGCCCATTCTATACCCACACTGGGAGCGAGGATCGTGTGATAACACTATGGGGCCCATTCTCTAACCACAATGGGAGTGAGGATTGGGTTATCATCGATAGGACCATTCTATCCTCAGACTGGGAGTGAGGATAGGGTTATAACACTATAGGGCCCATTCTATACCCACACTGGGAGTGAGGATAGGGTTATAACACTATAGGGCCCATTCTATACCCACACTGGGAGTGAGGATAGGGTTATAACACTATAGGACCCATTCTATACCGACGCTGCATGTGAGGATAGGGTTATAACATTATAGACCCATTCTATGCTCACACTGGGAGTGAGGATAGGGTTATAACACTATAGGGCCCATTCTATGCCCACACTGGGAATGAGGATAGGGTTATAACATTATTGGGCCCATTCTGTACCCACACTGGGAGTGAGGATAGGGTTATAACACTATAGCGCCCATTCTATACGCACACTGGGAGTGGGGATAGGGTTATAACACTATAGGGCCCATTCTGTACCCACACTGGGAGTGAGGATATGGTTATAACACAATAGGGCCCATTCTATACCCACACTGGTAGTGAGGATCGGGTTAAAACACTATAGGGCCCATTCTATACTCAGCACTGCGAGTGCGGATAGGGTTATAACACTATATGGCCCATTCTATACCCACACTGGGAGTGAGGAAAGTGTTATAACACCATAGGCCCATTCTATACTCACACTGGGAGTGCGCATCAGGTTATTACACCAGAGGGCCCATTCTATACCTACGCTGCGTGTGAGGATAGGGTGAGAACACTATAGACCCGTTCTATACTCACTCCGGGAGTGAGGATAGGGTTATAACACTATAGGTCCCACTCTCTACCCACACTGGGAGTGAGGATAGGGTTATAACACTATAGTGCCCACTCTCTACCCACACTGGGAGTGAGGATAGGGTTATAACCCTATGGGGCCCATTCTATACCCACACAGGTCGTGAGGATAGGGTTGTAACACTATAGAGCCCATTCCAAACCCACACTGGGAGTAAGGATAGGGTTATAACACGATAGGACCCATTCTATACGCACACTTGGACCGGGGATAGGGTTATAACACTATAGGGCCCATTCTATACCACACTGGGAGTGAGGAAAGGGTTATAACACTATCGGGCCCATTCTATACACACACAGGGAGTGAGGATAGGGTTATAACTCGATAGGGCCCATTCTATACCCACACTGGGAGTGAGGATAGGGTTGTAACACTATAGGGCCCATTCTATACCCACACTGGGAGGAAGGATAGGGTTGCAACACAATTGGGCCCAATCTATACCCACACTGGGAGTGAGGAGAGCGTTTTAACACGATAGGGCCCATTCTATACAAACACTGGGAGTGAGGATAGGGTTATAACACTATAGCGCCCATTCTATACGCACGTTTGGAGTGGGGATTGTGTTATAACACTATAGGGCCCATTCTATACCAAACTGGGAGTGAGGATAGGGTTATAACACAATAGGGCACATTCTATACTCACACTTGGAGTGAGGAGAGGGTTATAACACTATAGGGCCCATTTTATACCACACTGGGAGAGGGGATCGGTTTATAATTCTCCTGGGCCCATTCTGTACCCACCCTGGGAGTGGGGATGGGGTTATAACACTATAGGGCCCATTCGATACCCACATCTGGAGTGAGGATTGGGTTATAACACTAAAGGGCCCATTCTATACCTGCACTGGGAGTGGGGAGGGGGTTATAACACTGTGGGGCCCATTCTATACCCACACTGGGACTGAGGAGAGGGTTGTAACTCTATACGGCCCATTCTATACCTGCACTGGGAGTGGGGAGGGGGTTATAACACTATGGGGCCCATTCTATACCCACACTGGGAGTGAGGATAGGGTTGTAACACTATAGGGCCCATTCTATACCCACACTGGGAGGAAGGATAGGGTTGCAACACAATTGGGCCCAATCTATACCCACACTGGGGGTGAGGAGAGCGTTTTAACACGATAGGGCCCATTCTATACAAACACTGGGAGTGAGGATAGGGTTATAACACTATAGCACCCATTCTATACGCACGTTTGGAGTGGGGATTGTGTTATAACACTATAGGGCCCATTCTATACCAAACTGGGAGTGAGGATAGGGTTATAACACAATAGGGCACATTCTATACTCACACTGGGAGTGAGGAGAGGGTTATAACACTATAGGGCCCATTTTATACCACACTGGGAGAGGGGATCGGTTTATAATTCTCCTGGGCCCATTCTGTACCCACCCTGGGAGTGGGGATGGGGTTATAACACTATCGGGCCCATTCAATACCCACATCTGGAGTGAGGATTGGGTTATAACACTAAAGGGCCCATTCTATACCTGCACTGGGAGTGGGGAGGGGGTTATAACACTGTGGGGCCCATTCTATACCCACGCTGGGACTGAGGAGAGGGTTGTAACTCTATACGGCCCATTCTATACCTGCACTGGGAGTGGGGAGGGGGTTATAACACTATGGGGCCCATTCTATACCCACACTGGGACTGAGGATAGCGTTATCACACTATAGGGCCCATTCTATACCCACACTGGGAGTGAGGATTGGGTAATAACTCTATAGGGCCCATTCCAAACCCACACTGGGAGTGGGGATAGGGTTATAACACTATAGGGCCCATTCTACACTCACACTGGGACTGAGGAGAGAGTTATAACACGATAAGGCCCATTCTATACCACACTGGGAGTGAGGATAGGGTTATAGCACTATAGGGCCCATTCTATACCCACACTGGGAGTGAGGATCGTGTGATAACACTATGGGGCCCATTCTCTAACCACAATGGGAGTGGGGATAGGGTTATAACACTATAGGGCCCATTCTATAGCACACTGGGTGTTAGGATATGGTTATAACACTATAGGGCCCATTCTATACCACACTGGGAGTGAGAATAGTGTTATAACACTATGGGGCCCATTCTATACCCACACTGCGAGTGAGGATAGGGTTGTAACACTGTAGGGCCCATTCTCTATGACCTTGGGAGTGAGGATAGGGTTATAACACTATAGGGCCCATTCTATAACCACACTGGGAGTGGGGAGAGGGTTCTAACACTATAGGGCCCATTCTATACACACACTGGGAGTGGGGAGAGGGTTCTAACACTATAGGGCCCATTCTATACCCACACTGGGAGCGAGGATCGTGTTATAACACTATGGGGCCCATATTCTTTAACCACAATGGGAGTGAGGATAGGGTTATAACACTATAGGGCCCATTCTATACCCGCAATGGGAGTGGGGATAGTGTTATAACATAATTGGGCACATTCTATCCCACAGTGGGTGTGGGGATAGGGTTATAACACTATAGGGCCCATTCTCTACCACACTGGGAGTGAGGATAGGGTTATAACACTATAGGGCCCATTCTATACCCACACGGGGACTGAGGATAGGGTTATAACACTATAGGGCCCATTCTATACCCACACTGGGAGTGGGGATAGTGTTATAACATAATTGGGCACATTCTATCCCACAGTGGGTGTGGGGATAGGGTTATAACACTATAGGGCCCATTCAATAACACACTGGGAGTGCGGATAGGGTTCTCACACTATAGGGCCCTTTCTTTACCCACACGGGGACTGAGGATAGGGTTATAACACTATAGGGCCCATTCTCTACCACACTGGGAGTGAGGATAGGGTTATAACACTATAGGGCCCATTCTATCTCACACTGGGAGTGGGGATAGAGTTACAACACTATAGGGCCCATTCTATCTCACACTGGGAGTGGGGATAGAGTTACAACACTATCGGGCCCATTCTATACACACTCTGGGAGTGGGGATAGGGTTATAACAAAATTGGGGTCATTCTATCCCACATTGGGAGTGGGGATAGGGTTATAACACTATAGGGCCCATTCTATACCCACACTGGGATTGGGGAGAGGGTTATGACACTATTGGGCCCATTCTATCCCACACTGGGTGTGGGGATAGGGTTATAACACTATCGGGCCAATTCTATAACACACTGGTGGTGGAGATCGGGTTATAACACTATATGGTCCATTCTATACCCACACTGGGATTGGGGATAGGGTTATGACACTATTGGGCCCATTCTATACCACACTGGGAGTGAGGATAGGGTTATAACACTATTGGGCCCATTCTATACCCTCACTGGGAGTGAGGATAGGTTAAGAACACTATAGGACCCATTCTATATCACACTGGGAGTGAGGATAAGGTTATAACACTATCGGGCCCAGTCTATACCCCACTGGGAAAGGGGATCTGTTTATAATACTCCTGGACCCATTCTATACAACACTGGGAGTGGGGATGGGGTTATAACACAATTGGGCCCATTCTATACCCACACTGGGAGTGGGGATAGTGTTATAACACTACAGGGCCCATTCTACACTCACACTGGGACTGAGGATAGAGTTATAACACTATAAGGCCCATTCTATACCACACTGGGAGTGAGGATAGGGTTATAGCACTATAGGGCCCATTCTATACCCACACTGGCAGCGAGGATCGTGTGATAACACTATGGGGCCCATTCTCTAACCACAATGGGAGTGGGGATAGGGTTATAACACTATAGGTCCCATTCTATAGCACACTGGGTGTTAGGATATGGTTATAACACTATAGGGCCCATTCTATACCCACACTGCGAGTGAGGATAGGGTTGTAACACTGTAGGGCCCATTCTCTTTGACCTTGGGAGTGAGGATAGAGTTATAACACTATAGCGCCCATTCTATACCCACACTGGGAGCGAGGATCGTGTTATAACACTATGGGGCCCATTCTATAACCACACTGGGAGTGGGGAGAGGGTTCTAACACTATAGGGCCCATGCTATACACACACTGGGAGTGGGGAGAGGGTTCTAACACTATAGGGCCCATTCTATACCCACACTGGGAGCGAGGATCGTGTTAGAACACTATGGGGCCCATATTCTATAACCACAATGGGAGTGAGGATAGGGTTACAACACTATAGGGCCCATTCTATACCCGCAATGGGAGTGGGATAGGGTTATAACACGATGGGGCCCATTCTATACCCACACTGGGAGTGAGGATAGGGTTATAACACTATAGGGCCCATTCTATACCCACACGGGGACTGAGGATAGGGTTATAACACTATAGGGCCCATTCTATACCCACACTGGGAGTGGGGATAGTGTTAAAAGCATAATTGGGCACATTCTATCCCACAGTGGGTGTGGGGATAGGGTTATAACACTATAGGGCCCATTCTATAACCACACTGGGAGTGGGGATAGTGTTATAACATAACTGGGCACATTCTATCCCACAGTGGGTGTGGGGATAGGGTTATAACACTATCGGGCCCATTCTATAACACACTGGGAGTGAGGATATGGTTATAACACAATAGGGCCCATTCTATACCCACACTGGGAGTGAGGATAGGGTTATAACACTATAGGGCCCATTCTATACCTGCACTGGGAGTGGGTATAGGGTTATAACATTATGGGGCCCATTCTAGACCCACACTTGGAGTGAGGATAGGGTTATAACACTATAGGGCCCATTCTGTACCCACACTGGGAGTGAGGATATGGTTATAACACAATAGGGCCCATTCTATACCCACACTGGTAGTGAGGATCGGGTTAAAACACTATAGGGCCCATTCTATACTCAGCACTGCGAGTGCGGATAGGGTTATAACACTATATGGCCCATTCTATACCCACACTGGGAGTGAGGAAAGTGTTATAACACCATAGGCCCATTCTATACTCACACTGGGAGTGCGCATCAGGTTATTACACCAGAGGGCCCATTCTATACCTACGCTGCGTGTGAGGATAGGGTGAGAACACTATAGACCCGTTCTATACTCACTCCGGGAGTGAGGATAGGGTTATAACACTATAGGGCCCACTCTCTACCCACACTGGGAGTGAGGATAGGGTTACAACACTATAGTGCCCACTCTCTACCCACACTGGGAGTGGGGATGGGGTTATAACACTATCGGGCCCATTCGATACCCACACCTGGAGTGAGGATTGGGTTATAACACTAAAGGGCCCATTCTATACCTGCACTGGGAGTGGGGAGGGGGTTATAACACTGTGGGGCCCATTCTATACCCACACTGGGACTGAGGAGAGGGTTGTAACTCTATCCGGCCCATTCTATACCTGCACTGGGAGTGGGGAGGGGGTTATAACACTATGGGACCCATTCTATACCCACACTGGGACTGAGGATAGCGTTATCACACTATAGGGCCCATTCTATACCAACACAGGGTGTGAGGATTGGGTTATAACTCTATAGGGCCCATTCTATACCCACACTGGGAGTGAGGATTGGGTTGTAACACTATAGGGCCCATTCCAAACCCACACTTGGAGTAAGGATCGGGTTGTAACACAATTGGGCCCATTCTATACCCACACTGGGAGTGGGGATAGGGTTATAACACTATAGGGCCCATTCTACACTCACACTGGGACTGAGGATAGAGTTATAACACTATAAGGCCCATTCTATACCACACTGGGAGTGAGGATAGGGTTATAGCACTATACGGCCCATTCTATACCCACACTGGGAGCGAGGATCGTGTGATAACACTATGGGGCCCATTCTCTAACCACAATGGGAGTGGGGATAGGGTTATAACACTATAGGGCCCATTCTATAGCACACTGGGTGTTAGGATATGGTTATAACACTATTGGGCCCATTCTATACCACACTGGGAGTGAGAATAGTGTTATAACACTATGGGGCCCATTCTATACCCACACTGCGAGTGAGGATAGGGTTGTAACACTGTAGGGCCCATTCTCTATGACCTTGGGAGTGAGGATAGGGTTATAACACTACAGCGACCATTCTATACACACACTGGGAGTGGGGAGAGGGTTCTAACACTATAGGGCCCATTCTATACCCACACTGGGAGCGAGGATCGTGTTATAACACTTTGGGGCCCATTCTATAACCACACTGGGAGTGGGGAGAGGGTTCTAACACTATAGGGCCCATTCTATACACACACTGGGAGTGGGGAGAGGGTTCTAACACTATAGGGCCCATTCTCTACCCGCAATGGGAGTGGGATAGGGTTATAACACGATGGGGCCCATTCTATACCCACACTGGGAGTGAGGATAGGGTTATAACACTATAGGGCCCATTCTATACCCACACGGGGACTGAGGATAGGGTTATAACACTATAGGGCCCATTCTATACCCACACTGGGAGTGGGGATAGTGTTATAACATAATTGGGCACATTCTATCCCACAGTGGGTGTGGGGATAGGGTTATAACACTATCGGGCCCATTCTATAACACACTGGGAGTGGGGATAGGGTTATAACACTTTTGGGCCCATTCTATACCCGACTGGGTGTGGGGATAGTGTTGTAACACGAAAGGGCCCATTCTCTGCCACACTGGGAGTGAGGATAGGGTTAGAACACTTTAGGGCCCATTCTATCTCACACTGCGAGTGGGGATAGAGTTATAACACTATTGGGCCCATTCTATACACACTCTGGGAGTGGGGATAGGGTTATAACAAAATTGGGGTCATTCTATCCCACATTGGGAGTGGGGATATGGTTATAACACTATAGGACCCAATCTATAGCAACACTGGCAGTGGGGATAGGGTTATAACACTATTGGGCCCATTCTATACCACACTGGATGTGAGGATAGGCTTATAACACTATCGGGCCAATTCTATAACACACTGGTGGTGGAGATCGGGTTATAACACTATATGGTCCATTCTATACCCACACTGGGATTGGGGATAGGGTTATGACACTATTGGGCCCATTCTATACCACACTGGGAGTGAGGATAGGGTTATAACACTATCGGGCCCATTCTATCCCACACTGGGTGTGAGGATAGGGTTATAACTCTATAGGGCCCATTCTATACCCACAATGGGCATGGGGAAAGTGTTATAACACTATAAGGCCCATTCTGTACCCTCACTGGGAGTGAGGATAGGTTAAGAACACTATAGGACCCATTCTATATCACACTGGGAGTGAGGATAAGGTTATAACACTATCGGGCCCAGTCTATACCCCACTGGGAAAGGGGATCTGTTTATAATACTCCTGGACCCATTCTATACAACACTGGGAGTGGGGATGGGGTTAGAACACTATAGGGCCCATTCTATACCCACACTGGGAGTGGGGATAGGGTTATAACACTATAGGGCCCATTCTATACCCACACTGGGAGTGGGGATAGGGTTATTCCACTATAGCGCCCATTCTATACACACACTGGGAGTGGGGATAGGGTTATAACACTACAGGGCCCATTCTCTAACCACACTGGGAGTGGGGACAGTGTTATAACATAATTGGGCACATTCTATCCCACAGTGGGTGTGGGGATAGGGTTATAACACTATAGGGACCATTCTATAACCACACGGGGAGTGGGGATAGGGTTATAACACTTTGGGGCCCATTCTATACCCGACTGGGTGTGGGGATAGTGTTGCAACACTATAGGGCCCATTCTCTACCACACTGGGAGTGAGGCTAGGGTTATAACACTATAGGGCCCATTGCATACCCTCACTGGGAGTGGGGAATGGGTAAGAACAAAATTGGGCCCATTCTAGCCCACACTGGGAGTGGGGATAGCGTTATAACACTATAGGGCCCATTCTAGCCCACACTCGGAGTGGGGATAGCGTTATAACACTGTAGCGCCCATTCTATACCCACACTGGGATTGGGGATAGGGTTATGACACTATTGGGCCCATTCTAAACCACACTGGGAGTTCGGATAGGGTTATAACACGAAAGGGCCCATTCAATCCCACACTGGGAGTGGGGATAGGGTTATAACACTATAGGGCCCATTCCATCCTACACTCGGAGTGCGGATAGGGTTATAACACTAGAGGGCCCATTCTATACCCACACTGGGAGTGAGTTTAGGGTTGTAACACTATAGCGCCCATCCTCTACCACACTGGGAGTGAGGCGAGGATTATAACACTGTAGGGCCCATTCTAGCCCACACTGGGAGTGGGGATAGGGTTAGAACACTATAGGGCCCATCCTCTACCACACTGGGAGTGGGGAATGGGTTATAACAAAATTGGGCCCATTCTATACCCACACTGGGATTGGGGATAGGGTTATGACACTATTGGGCCCATTCTATCCCACAGTGGGAGTGGGGATAGGGTTATAACACTATCGGGCCCATTCTATAGCACACTTGGAGTGAGGATAGGGTTATAACACTATAGGGCCCATTCTATACCTGCACTGGGAGTGGGGACAGGGTTATACCACTATAGGGCCCATTCTATACCCACACTGGGAGTGGGGATAGGGTTATAACACTATCGGGCCCATTCTATACACACACTGGGAGTGGGGATAGGGTTATAACACTTTGGGGCCCATTCTATACCCGACTGGGTGTGGGGATAGTGTTGCAACACTATAGGGCCCATTCTCTACCACACTGGGAGTGAGGCTAGGGTTATAACACTATAGGGCCCATTGCATACCCTCACTGGGAGTGGGGAATGGGTAAGAACAAAATTGGGCCCATTCTAGCCCACACTGGGAGTGGGGATAGCGTTATAACACTATAGGGCCCATTCTAGCCCACACTCGGAGTGGGGATAGCGTTATAACACTGTAGCGCCCATTCTATACCCACACTGGGATTGGGGATAGGGATATGACACTATTGGGCCCATTCTAAACCACACTGGGAGTTCGGATAGGGTTATAACACGAAAGGGCCCATTCAATCCCACACTGGGAGTGGGGATAGGGTTATAACACTATAAGGCCCATTCCATCCTACACTCGGAGTGCGGATAGGGTTATAACACTAGAGGGCCCATTCTATACCCACACTGGGAGTGAGTTTAGGGTTGTAACACTATAGCGCCCATCCTCTACCACACTGGGAGTGAGGCGAGGATTATAACACTGTAGGGCCCATTCTAGCCCACACTGGGAGTGGGGATAGGGTTAGAACACTATAGGGCCCATCCTCTACCACACTGGGAGTGGGGAATGGGTTATAACAAAATTGGGCCCATTCTATACCCACACTGGGATTGGGGATAGGGTTATGACACTATTGGGCCCATTCTATCCCACAGTGGGAGTGGGGATAGGGTTATAACACTATCGGGCCCATTCTATAGCACACTTGGAGTGAGGATAGGGTTATAACACTATAGGGCCCATTCTATACCTGCACTGGGAGTGGGGACAGGGTTATACCACTATAGGGCCCATTCTATACCCACACTGGGAGGGAGGATAGGGTTATAACACTATCGGGCCCATTCTATACCCACACTGGGAGTGGGGATAGTGTTATAACATAATTGGGCACATTCTATCCCACAGTGGGTGTGGGGATAGGGTTATAACACTATCGGGCCCATTCTATAACACACTGGGAGTGGGGATAGGGTTATAACACTTTTGGGCCCATTCTATACCCGACTGGGTGTGGGGATAGTGTTGTAACACGAAAGGGCCCATTCTCTGCCACACTGGGAGTGAGGATAGGGTTAGAACACTTTAGGGCCCATTCTATCTCACACTGCGAGTGGGGATAGAGTTATAACACTATTGGGCCCATTCTATACACACTCTGGGAGTGGGGATAGGGTTATAACAAAATTGGGGTCATTCTATCCCACATTGGGAGTGGGGATATGGTTATAACACTATAGGACCCAATCTATAGCAACACTGGCAGTGGGGATAGGGTTATAACACTATTGGGCCCATTCTATACCACACTGGATGTGAGGATAGGCTTATAACACTATCGGGCCAATTCTATAACACACTGGTGGTGGAGATCGGGTTATAACACTATATGGTCCATTCTATACCCACACTGGGATTGGGGATAGGGTTATGACACTATTGGGCCCATTCTATACCACACTGGGAGTGAGGATAGGGTTATAACACTATCGGGCCCATTCTATCCCACACTGGGTGTGAGGATAGGGTTATAACTCTATAGGGCCCATTCTATACCCACAATGGGCATGGGGAAAGTGTTATAACACTATAAGGCCCATTCTGTACCCTCACTGGGAGTGAGGATAGGTTAAGAACACTATAGGACCCATTCTATATCACACTGGGAGTGAGGATAAGGTTATAACACTATCGGGCCCAGTCTATACCCCACTGGGAAAGGGGATCTGTTTATAATACTCCTGGACCCATTCTATACAACACTGGGAGTGGGGATGGGGTTAGAACACTATAGGGCCCATTCTATACCCACACTGGGAGTGGGGATAGGGTTATAACACTATAGGGCCCATTCTATACCCACACTGGGAGTGGGGATAGGGTTATTCCACTATAGCGCCCATTCTATACACACACTGGGAGTGGGGATAGGGTTATAACACTACAGGGCCCATTCTCTAACCACACTGGGAGTGGGGACAGTGTTATAACATAATTGGGCACATTCTATCCCACAGTGGGTGTGGGGATAGGGTTATAACACTATAGGGACCATTCTATAACCACACGGGGAGTGGGGATAGGGTTATAACACTTTGGGGCCCATTCTATACCCGACTGGGTGTGGGGATAGTGTTGCAACACTATAGGGCCCATTCTCTACCACACTGGGAGTGAGGCTAGGGTTATAACACTATAGGGCCCATTGCATACCCTCACTGGGAGTGGGGAATGGGTAAGAACAAAATTGGGCCCATTCTAGCCCACACTGGGAGTGGGGATAGCGTTATAACACTATAGGGCCCATTCTAGCCCACACTCGGAGTGGGGATAGCGTTATAACACTGTAGCGCCCATTCTATACCCACACTGGGATTGGGGATAGGGTTATGACACTATTGGGCCCATTCTAAACCACACTGGGAGTTCGGATAGGGTTATAACACGAAAGGGCCCATTCAATCCCACACTGGGAGTGGGGATAGGGTTATAACACTATAGGGCCCATTCCATCCTACACTCGGAGTGCGGATAGGGTTATAACACTAGAGGGCCCATTCTATACCCACACTGGGAGTGAGTTTAGGGTTGTAACACTATAGCGCCCATCCTCTACCACACTGGGAGTGAGGCGAGGATTATAACACTGTAGGGCCCATTCTAGCCCACACTGGGAGTGGGGATAGGGTTAGAACACTATAGGGCCCATCCTCTACCACACTGGGAGTGGGGAATGGGTTATAACAAAATTGGGCCCATTCTATACCCACACTGGGATTGGGGATAGGGTTATGACACTATTGGGCCCATTCTATCCCACAGTGGGAGTGGGGATAGGGTTATAACACTATCGGGCCCATTCTATAGCACACTTGGAGTGAGGATAGGGTTATAACACTATAGGGCCCATTCTATACCTGCACTGGGAGTGGGGACAGGGTTATACCACTATAGGGCCCATTCTATACCCACACTGGGAGTGGGGATAGGGTTATAACACTATCGGGCCCATTCTATACACACACTGGGAGTGGGGATAGGGTTATGCCACAATAGGGCCATTCTATACCCACACTGGGAGTGGGCATCGGGTTATAACACTACAGGGCCCATTCCATACCACACTGGGAGTGAGGATAGCGTTATACCACTATAGGGCCCATTCTATACCACTCTGGCACTGGGGATAGGGTTATAACACTTTCGGGCCCATTCTATACCCACCATGTGAGTGGGGATAGCGTCATAACACTATAGGGCCCATTCTATACCACACTGGGAGTGGGGATAGTGTTATCACAAAATTGGACCCATTCTAACCCACAGTGGGAGCGGGGATAGCGTTATAACACTATAGGGCCCATTCTATACCCGCACTGGGAGTGGGGATAGAGTTATAACACGATAGGGCCCATTCCATACCACACTGCGAGTGAGGATAGGGTTAGAACACTATAGGGCCCATTCTAAACCACACTGGCACTGGGGATAGGGTTATAACACTATCGGGTCCATTGTATACACACTCTGGGAGTGGGGATAGGGTGATAACAAAATTGGGGTCATTCTAGGCACACTGGGAGTGGGGATATGGTTATAACACTATAGGACCCAATCGACAGCAACACTGGGAGTGGGGATAGGGTTATAACACGATAGGTCACATTCTATACCCACACTGGGAGTGGGGATAGGGTTATAACACTATAGGGCCCATTCTATAACCACACTGGGAGTGGGGAGAGGGTTAGAACAAAATTTGGTCCATTCTATCCCACACTGGGT
This sequence comes from Heterodontus francisci, assembly GCF_036365525.1. NCBI lineage: Eukaryota > Metazoa > Chordata > Chondrichthyes > Heterodontiformes > Heterodontidae > Heterodontus > Heterodontus francisci. Next base: position 26,503,996 of record NC_090373.1, read on the forward strand.
GTGGGGATAGAGTTATAACACTATTGGGCCCATTCTATACCCACACTGGGATTGGGGATAGGGTTATGACACGATAGGGCCCAATCCATACCACACTGGGAGTGAGGATAGGGTTATAACACTATAGGGCCCATTCTATACCACACTGGGATTTAGGATAGGGTTATTACACTATCGGGCACATTCTATATCCACACCGGGAGTGAGTATAGGGTTGGAACACTATCGGGCCCATTCTCTACCACACTGGGAGTGAGGCTAGGGTTATAACACTATAGGGCCCATTGTATACCCTCACTGGGAGTGGGGAATGGGTTATAACAAAATTGGGCCCATTCTGGCCCACACTGGGAGTGGGGATAGGGTTATAACACTAAAGGGCCCATTCTATACCACACTGGGAGTGAGGATAGGGTTATAACACAAGAGGCCCATTCTGTACCCACACTGGGAGTGAGGATAGAGTTAAAACACTATAGGGCCCATTCTATCCCACAGTGGGAGTGGGGATAGGGTTATAACACTATAGGGCCCATTCTATACCACACTGGGAGTGAGGATAGGGTTATAACACAAGAGGCCCATTCTGTACCCACACTGGGAGTGGGGATAGGGTTATAACACTATAGGGCCCATTCTATACCCACACTGGGAGTGGGGATAGGGCTATAGCACTATAGGGCCCATTCTATACCCACACTGGGAGTCGGCATAGGGTTATAACACTATAGGGCCCATTCCATACCACACTGGGAGTGGGGATGGGATTATAACACTATAGGGCCCATTCTATACCCAAACTGGGATTGGGGATAGGGTTATGACACTATTGGGCCCATTCTATATAACACTGGGAGTGAGATTCGATTAGATTAGAGATACAGCACTGAAACAGGCCTTTCGGCCCACCGAGTCTGTGCCGACCATCAACCACCCATTTATACTAATCCTACACTAATCCCATATTCCTACCAAACATCCCCACCTGTTCCTATATTTCCCTACCACCTACCTATACTAGTGACAATTTATAATGGCCAATTTACCTATCAACCTGCAAGTCTTTTGGCTTGTGGGAGGAAACCGGAGCACCCGGAGAAAACCCACGCAGACACAGGGAGAACTTGCAAACTCCACACAGGCAGTGCCCAGATTCGAACCCGGGTCCCTGGAGCTGTGAGGCTGCAGTGCTAACCACTGCGCCACTGTGCCGCCCTGGTTAGGGTTATAACACTATAGGGCCCATTCTATCCCACAGTGGGAGTGGGGCTAGGGCTATAACGCTAAAGGGCCCATTCTATACCCACACTGGGAGTGGGGATAGGGTTATACCACTATAGGGCCCAGTCTATACCCACACTGGGAGTGGGGATAGGGTTATAACACTATAGGGCCCATTCTATCCCACACTGGCAGTGGTGATAGAGTTATAACACTATCGGGCCCATTGTATACCCTCACTGGGAGTGGGGAATGGGTTATAACAAAATTGCGCCCATTCTGGCCCACCCTGGGAGTGGGGATAGGGTTATAACACTATAGGGCCCATTCTCTACCACACTGGGAGTGAGGCTAGGGTTATAACACTATAGGGCCCATTGTATACCACACTGGGAGTGAGGATAGGGTTATAACACAAGAGGCCCATTCTGTACCCACACTGGGAGTGGGGATAGGGTTATAACACTAAAGGGCCCATTCTATCCCACACTGGGATTGGGGATAGGGTTATGACACTATTGGGCCCATTCTATACCACACTGGGAGTGAGGATAGGGTTAAAACACTATAGGGCCCATTCTATCCCACAGTGGGAGTGGGGATAGGGTTATAACACTATAGGTCCCATTCTATACCACACTGGGAGTGAGGATAGGGTTATAACACAAGAGGCCCATTCTGTACCCACACTGGGAGTGGGGATAGGATTATAACACTATAGGGCCCATTCTATACCCACACTGGGATTGGGGATAGGGTTATGACACTATTGGGCCCATTCTATACAACACTGGGAGTGAGGATAGGGTTATAACACTATAGGGCCCATTCTATCCCACAGTGGGAGTGGGGATAGGGTTATAACGCTAAAGGGCCCATTCTATACCCACACTGGGAGTGGGGATAGGGTTATAACACTATAGGGCCCATTCTATACCCACACTGGGAGTGGGGACAGGGTTATACCACTATAGGGCCCAGTCTATACCCACACTGGGAGTGGGGATAGGGTTATAACACTATAGGGCCCATTCTATCCCACAGTGGGAGTGGGGATAGAGTTATAACACTATCGGGCCCATTTCATACACACTCTGGGAGTGGGGATAGGGTTATAACAAAATTGGGGTCATTCTATCCCACACTGGGAGTGGGGATATGGTTATAACACGATAGGACCCAATCGAAAGCAACTCTGGGAGTGGGGATCGGGTGATAACACGATAGGGCACATTCTATACCCACACTGAGAGTGGGGATCGGGTGATAACACTATTGGGCCCATTCTATACCACAATTGGTGTGAGGATAGGCTTATAACTCTATCGGGCCCATTTTATCCCACACTGGCAGTGGGGATAGGGTTAGAACACTATCGGGCCCATTCTATAACGCACTGGGAGTGGGGATAGGGTTATAACACTATCGGGCCCATTCTATAACCACACTGGGAGTGGGGATAGGGTTATAACAAAATTGGGTCCATTCTATCTCACACTGGGTGTGGGGATAGGGTTATAACACTATGGGGCCCATTCTATCCCACAGTGGGAGTGGGGATAGGGTTATAACACTATAGGGCCCATTCTATACCACACTGGGAGTGAGGATAGGGTTATAACACAAGAGGCCCATTCTGTACCCACACTGGGAGTGGGGATAGGATTATAACACTATAGGGCCCATTCTATACCCACACTGGGATTGGGGATAGGGTTATGACACTATTGGGCCCATTCTATACAACACTGGGAGTGAGGATAGGGTTATAACACTATAGGGCCCATTCTATCCCACAGTGGGAGTGGGGATAGGGTTATAACGCTAAAGGGCCCATTCTATACCCACACTGGGAGTGGGGATAGGGTTATAACACTATAGGGCCCATTCTATACCCACACTGGGAGTGGGGACAGGGTTATACCACTATAGGGCCCAGTCTATACCCACACTGGGAGTGGGGATAGGGTTATAACACTATAGGGCCCATTCTATCCCACAGTGGGAGTGGGGATAGAGTTATAACACTATCGGGCCCATTTCATACACACTCTGGGAGTGGGGATAGGGTTATAACAAAATTGGGGTCATTCTATCCCACACTGGGAGTGGGGATATGGTTATAACACGATAGGACCCAATCGAAAGCAACTCTGGGAGTGGGGATCGGGTGATAACACGATAGGGCACATTCTATACCCACACTGAGAGTGGGGATCGGGTGATAACACTATTGGGCCCATTCTATACCACAATTGGTGTGAGGATAGGCTTATAACTCTATCGGGCCCATTTTATCCCACACTGGCAGTGGGGATAGGGTTAGAACACTATCGGGCCCATTCTATAACGCACTGGGAGTGGGGATAGGGTTATAACACTATCGGGCCCATTCTATAACCACACTGGGAGTGGGGATAGGGTTATAACAAAATTGGGTCCATTCTATCTCACACTGGGTGTGGGGATAGGGTTATAACACTATAGGGCCCATTCTATAACCACACGGGGAGTGGGGATAGGGTTATAACACTATGGGGCCCATTCTATATACTCACTGGGTGTGGGGATAGGGTTTTTACACTATTGGGCCCATTCTATACCCGACTGGGTGTGGTGATAGTGTAATAACACAATAGGGCCCATTCTATACCCACACTGGGAGTGGGGATAGGGTTATAACACTATGGGGCCCATTGTGTACCCTCACTGGGAGTGGGGATAGGGTTATAACACTATGGGGCCCATTGTGTACCCTCACTGGGAGTGGGGAATGGGTGATCACAAAATTGGGCCCATTCTCGCCCACACTGGGATTGGAGATAGGGTTATAACACTATAGGGCCCAATCTATACCCAAACTGGGATTGGGGAAAGGGTTATGACACGATACGTCCCAATCTATACAACAATGGGAGTGAGGATCGGGTTATAACACAATAGGGCCCATTCTATCCTGCACTCGGAGTGCGGATAGGGTTATAACACTATAGGGCCCATTCTACACCTGCACTGGGAGTGGGCATTGGGTTATCACACTATAGGGCCCATTCTATCCAACACTGGGAGTGTGGATAGGGTTATAACACTATAGGGCCCATTCTATACCACACTGGCACTGGGGATATAGTTATAACACTATAGGGCCCATTCTATACCCACCATGTGAGTGGGGATAGCGTCATAACACTATGGGGCCCATTCTATACCACACTGGGAGTGGGGATAGGGTTATAAAAAAATTGGCCCCATTCTAACCCACACTGGGAGTGGGGTTAGGGTTATAACACTATAGGGCACATTCTGTACCCACACTGGGAGCGGGGATTTCGTTATAACACGATAGGGCCCATTCTGTACCACACTGGGAGTGGGGGATGTGTTATAACAAAATTGGCCCCATTCCAACCCACACTGGGAGCGGGGATAGCGTTATAAAACTATAGGGCCCATTCTATACCAAACCTGGAGTGGGGATAGGGTTATAACACTAGACGGCCCATTCCATACCACACTGCGAGTGAGGATAGGGTTAGAACACTATAGGGCCCATTCTATACCACACTGGCAAAGGGGATAGGGTTATAACACTATTGGGCCCATTCTATACACACTCTGGGAGTGGGGATAGGGTTATAACAAAATTGGGGTCATTCTATCCCACACTGGGAGTGGGGATATGGTTATAACACTATAAGACCCAATCGAAAGCAACACTGGGAGTGGGGATAGGGTTAGAACACGATAAGGCACATTCCAATCCCACACTGGGAGTGGGGATAGGGTTATAACACTATCGGGCCCATTCTATAACCACACTGGGAGTGGGGATAGGGTGATAACACTATAGGGCCCATTCTATAACCACACTGGGAGTGGGGATAGGGTTAGAACAAAATTAGGTCCATTCTATCCCACACTGGGTGTGGGGATAGGGTTATAACACTATAGGGCCCATTCTATAACCACACGGGGAGTGGGGATAGGGTTATAATACTATAGGGCCCATTCTATACACTCACTGGGTGTGGGGATAGGGTTATAACACTATTGGGCCCATTCTATACCCGACTGGGTGTGGGGATAGTGTTATAACACTTTAGGGCCCATTTTCCACCACACTGGGATTTAGGCTAGGGTTATAACACTATAGGGCCCATTGTCTACCCCCACTGGGAGTGGGGACTGGGTTATAACAAAATTGGGCCCATTCTAGCCGACACTGGGAGTGGGGATAGGGTATTAACACTATAGGGCCCATTCTCTTCCCACACTGGGATTGGGGATAGGGTTATGACACGATAGGGCCCAATCTATACCACACTGGGTGTGCGGATAGGGTTATAACACTACAGGGCCCATTCTATACCACACTGGGATTTAGGATAGGGTTACAACACTATAGGGCCCATTCTATATCCACACTGGGAGTGAGTATAGGGTTGTAACACTATAGGGCCCATTCTCTACCACACTGGGAGTGAGGCCAGGGTTATAACACTATAGGGCCCATTGTATACCCTCACTGGGAGTGGGGAATGGGTTATAACAAAATTGGGCCCATTCTGGCCCACACTGGGAGTGGGGATAGGATTATAACACTAAAGGGCCCATTCTATACCCACACTGGGAGTGGGGATAGGGTTATAACACTATAGGGCCCATTCTATACCACACTGGGAGTGTGGATAGGGTTATAACACTATAGGGCCCATTCTGTACCCACACTGGGAGTGGGCATAGGGTTATAACACTATAGGGCCCATTCTATACCCACACTGGGAGTGGGGATAGGGTTATGACACTATAGGGCCCGTTCTATACCCACACTGGGAGTGGGGATAGGGTTATAGCTCTATAGGGCCCATTCTATACCCACACTGGGAGTGGGCATAGGGTTATAACACTATAGGACCCATTCTATACCCACACTGGGATTGGGGATAGGGTTATGACACAATTGGGCCCATTCTATACCACACTGGGAGTGAGGATAGGGATATAACACTATAGGGCCCATTCTATCCCACAGTGGGAGTGGGGATAGGGTTATAACGCTACAGGGCCCATTCTATACCCACACTGGGAGTGGGGATAGGGTTATAACACCATAGGGCCCATTCTATACCCAAACTGGGAGTGGGGACAGGGTTATACCACTATAGGGCCCATTCTATACCCACACTGGGAGTGGGCATAGGGTTATAACACAGTAGGGCCCATTCCATACCACACTGGGAGTGAGGATAGGGTTATAACACTATAGGGCCCATTCTATAACACACTGGCACTGGGGGTAGGGTTATAACACTATAGGGCCCATTCTATACCCACCATGTGAGTGGGGATAGCGTCATAACACTATAGGGCCCATTCTAGACCACACTGGGATTGGGGATAGGGTTATAACATAATTGGCCCCATTCTAACCCACACTGGGAGTGGGGTTAGGGTTATAACACTATAGGGCCCATTCTATACCCACACTGGGAGCGGGGATAGCGTTATAACACTATCGGGCCCATTCTATACCCACACTGGGAGTGGGGATAGGGTTATAACACTATAGGGCCCATTCTATACCCACACTGGGATGGGGACAGGGTTATACCACTATAGGGCCCAGTCTATACCCACACTGGGAGTGGGGATAGGGTTATAACACTATATGGCCCATTCTATCCCACAGTGGGAGTGGGGATAGAGTTATAACACTATTGGGCCCATTTCATACACACTCTGGGAGTGGGGATATGGTTATAACACTATAGGACACAATCGAAAGCAACTCTGGGAGTGGGGATCGGGTTATAACACGATAGGGCACGTTCTATACCCACACTGAGAGTGGGGATAGGGTTATAACACTATTGGCCCCATTCTATACCACAATTGGTGTGAGGATAGGCTTTTAACTCTATAGGGCCCATTTTATCCCACACTGGCAGTGGGGATAGGGTTATAACACTATCGGGCCCATTCTATAACGCACTGGGAGTGGGGATAGGGTTATAACACTATAGGGCCCATTCTATAACCACACTGGGAGTGGGGATAGGGTTATACCAAAATTGGGTCCATTCTATCTCACACTGGGATTGGGGAAAGGGTTATGACACGATACGTCCCAATCTATACAACAATGGGAGTGAGGATAGGGTTATAACACAATAGGGCCCATTCTATCCTACACCCGGACTGCGGATAGGGTTATAACACTATAGGGCCCATTCTACACCTGCACTGGGAGTGGGCATTGGGTTATAACACTATAGGGCCCATTCTATCCCACACTGGGAGTTTGGATAGGGTTCTAACACTATGGGGCCCATTCTATACCACACTGGGAGTCGGGATAGGGTTATAAAAAAATTGGCCCAATTCTAACCCACACTGGGAGTGGGGTTAGGGTTATAACACTATAGGGCACATTCTGTACCCACACTGGGAGCGGGGATTTCGTTATAACACTATGGGGCCCATTCTGTACCACACTGGGAGTGGGGGTTGTGTTATAACAAAATTGGAACCATTCTAACCCACACTGGGAGCGGGGATAGCGTTATAACACTATAGGGCCCATTCTATACCCACACCTGGAGTGGGGATAGGGTTATAACACTATAGGGCCCATTCCATACCACACTGCGAGTGAGGATAGGGTTATAACACTATTGGGCCCATTCTATACACACTCTGGGAGTGGGAATAGGGTTATAACAAAATTGGGGTCATTCTATCCCACACTGGGAGTGGGGATAGGGTTATAACACTATAGGGCCCATTCTATAACCACACTGGGAGTGGGGATATGGTTATAACACTATAAGACCCAATCGAAAGCAACACTGGGAGTGGGGATAGGGTTATAACACGATAGGGCACATTCCAATCCCACACTGGGAGTGGGGATAGGGTTATAACACGATAGGGCACATTCCAATCCCACACTGGGAGTGGGGATAGGGTTATAACACTATAGGGCCCATTCTATAACCACACTGGGAGTGGGGATAGGGTTATAACACTATAGGGCCCATTCTATAACCACACGGGGAGTGGGGATAGGGTTATAACACTCTAGGGCCCATTCTATACACTCACTGGGTGTGGGGATAGGGTTATAACACTATAGGGCCCATTCTATAACCACACGGGGAGTGGGGATAGGGTTCGAACACTATAGGGCCCATTCTATACACTCACTGGGTGTGGGGATAGGGTTATAACACTATTGGGCCCATTCTATACCCGACTGGGTGTGGGGATAGTGTTATAACACTTTAGGGCCCATTTTCCACCACACTGGGATTTAGGCTAGGGTTATAACACTATAGGGCCCATTGTCTACCCTCACTGGGAGTGGGGAATGGGTTACAACAAAATTGGGCCCATTCTAGCCGACACTGGGAGTGGGGATAGGGTATTAACACTATGGGGCCCATTCTCTTCCCACACTGGGATTGGGGATAGGGTTATGACATGATAGGGCCCAATCTATACCACACTGGGTGTGCGGATAGGGTTATAACACTATAGGGCCCATTCTATACCCACCATGTGAGTGGGGATAGCGTCATAATACTATAGGGCCCATTCGAGACCACACTGGGATTGGGGATAGGGTTATAACACTATAGGGCCCATTCTATACCCACATTGGGAGCGGGGATAGCGTTATAACACTATAGGGCCCATTCTGTACCCACATTGGGAGTGGGGACAGGTTTCTACCACTTTCGGGCCCATTCTATACCCACACTGGGAGTGGGGATAGGGTTATTACACTATAGGGCCCGTTCTATACCCACACTGGGAGTGGGGATAGGGTTATGGCTCTATAGGGCCCATTCTATACCCACACTGGGAGTGGGCATAGGGTTATAACACTATAGGGCCCATTCTATACCCACACTGGGATTGGGGATAGGGTTATGACACAATTGGGCCCTATCTATACCACACTGGGAGTGAGGATAGGGATATAACACTATAGGGCCCATTCTATCCCACAGTGGGAGTGGGGATAGGGTTATAACGCTACAGGGCCCATTCTATACCCACACTGGGAGTGGGGATAGGGTTATAACACCATAGGGCCCATTCTATATCCACTCTGGGAGTGGGGACAGGGTTATACCACGATAGGGCCCAGTCTATACCCACACTGGGAGTGGGGACAGGATTCTAATACTATAGGGCCCATTCTATACCCACACTGGGAGTGGGGAAAGGGTTATACCACTTTAGGGCCCATTCTATACCCACTCTGGGAGTGGGCATAGGGTTATAACACAGTAGGGCCCATTCCATACCACACTGGGAGTGAGGATAGGGTTATAACACTATAGGGCCCATTCTATAACACACTGGCACTGGGGGTAGGGTTATAACACTATAGGGCCCATTCTATACCCACCATGTGAGTGGGGATAGCGTCATAACACTATAGGGCCCATTCTAGACCACACTGGGATTGGGGATAGGGTTATAACATAATTGGCCCCATTCTAACCCACACTGGGAGTGGGGTTAGGGTTATAACACTATAGGGACCATTCTATACCCACACTGGGAGCGGGGATAGCGTTATAACACTATCGGGCCCATTCTATACCCACACTGGGAGTGGGGATAGGGTTATAACACTATGGGGCCCATTGTGTACCCTCACTGGGAGTGGGGAATGGGTGATCACAAAATTGGGCCCATTCTCGCCCACACTGGGATTGGAGATAGGGTTATAACACTATGGGGCCCATTGTGTACCCTCACTGGGAGTGGGGAAAGGGTTATAACACTATGGGGCCCATTGTGTACCCTCACTGGGAGTGGGGAATGGGTGATCACAAAATTGGGCCCATTCTCGCCCACACTGGGAGTGGGGATAGCGTTATAACACTATCGGGCCCATTCTATACCCACACTGGGAGCGGGGATAGCGTTATAACACTATCGGGCCCATTCTATACCCACACTGGGCTTGGAGATAGTGTTATAACACTATAGGGCCCAATCTATACCCAAACTGGGATTGGGGAAAGGGTTATGACACGATACGTCCCAATCTATACAACAATGGGAGTGAGGATAGGGTTATAACACAATAGGGCCCATTCTATCCTACACTCGGAGTGCGGATAGGGTTATAACACTATAGGGCCCATTCTACACCTGCACTGGGAGTGGGCATTGGGTTATAACACGATAGGGCCCATTCTATCCTACACTCGGAGTGCGGATAGGGTTATAACACTATAGGGCCCATTCTACACCTGCACTGGGAGTGGGCATTGGGTTATAACACGATAGGGCCCATTCTATCCCACACTGGGAGTGTGGATAGGGTTATAACACTATAGGGCCCATTCTATACCACACTGGCACTGGGGATACAGTTATAACACTATAGGGCCCATTCTATACCCACCATGTGAGTGGGGATAGCATCATAACACTATAGGGCCCATTCTATACCACACTGGGAGTGGAGATAGGGGTATAACACTATAGGGCCCATTCTATCCTACACTGGGAGTGCAGATAGGATTACAACACTACAGGGCCCATTCTATACCCACACTGGGAGTGAGTATAGGGTTGTAACACTATCGGCCCATTCCATACTCACACTGGGACTGAGGATAGGGTTCTAACATGAAACGGCCCATTCTATACTCACACTGGGACTGAGGATAGGGTTATAACACTAGAAGGCCCACTCTGTACCACAGTGGGAGTGAAGATCGGTTAAGAACACTATAGGGCCCATTCTATATCACACTGGGAGTGAGGATAGGGTTATAACACTATAGGGCCCATTTTATACCCCACTGGGAGAGGGGATCAGTTTATAATACTCCTGGGCCCATTCTATACAACACTGGGAGTGGGGATGGTTTTATAACACTATAGGGCCCATTCTATACCACACTGGGAGTGTGGATAGGGTTAGAACACTATAGGGCCCATTCTATACCACACTGGCACTGGGGATATAGTTATAACACTATAGGGCCCATTCTATACCCACCGTGTGAGTGGGGATAGCGTCATAACACTATCGGGCCCATTCTATTCCCACACTGGGAGTGGGGATAGGGTTATAACACTATAGGGTCCATTCTATACCCACACTGGGAGTGGGGACAGGGTTATACCACTATAGGGCCCAGTCGATACCCACACTGGGAGTGGGGATAGGGTTATAACACTATAGGGCCCATTCTATCCCACAGTGGGAGTGGGGATAGAGTTATAACACTATCGGGCCCATTTCATACACACTCTGGGAGTGGGGATAGGGTTATAACAAAATTGGGGTCATTCTATCCCACACTGGGAGTGGGGATATGGTTATAACACTATAGGACCCAATCGAAAGCAACTCTGGGAGTGGGGATCGGGTTATAACACGATAGGGCCCATTCTGTACCCACACTGGGAGTGAGGATAGGTTATAACACTATAGGGCCCATTCTGTACCCACACTGGGAGTGGGGACAGGTTTCTACCACTATAGGGCCCATTCTATACCACACTGGGAGTGAGGATAGGGTTATAACACTATAGGGCCCATTCTATACCCACACTGGGAGTGGGGATAGGATTATAACACTATAGGGCCCATTCTATACCCACACTGGGAGTGGGGATAGGGTTATAACACTATAGGGCCCATTCTATACCACACTGGGAGTGAGGATAGGGTTATAACACTATAGGGCCCATTCTGTACCCACACTGGGAGTGGGGACAGGTTTCTACCACTATAGGGCCCATTCTATACCACACTGGGAGTGAGGATAGGGTTATAACACTATAGGGCCCATTCTGTACCCACACGGGGAGTGGGGCTAGGGTTATAACACTATAGGGCCCATTCTATACCCACACTGGGAGCGGGGATAGCGTTATAACACTATAGGGCCCATTCTATTCCCACACTGGGAGTGGGGACAGGGTTATACCACTATAGGGCCCAGTCTATACCCACACTGGGAGTGGGGATAGGGTTATAACACTATAGGGCCCATTCTATCCCATAGTGGGAGTGGGGATAGAGTTATAACACTATCGGGCCCATTTCATACACACTCTGGGAGTGGGGATAGGGTGATAACAAAATTGGGGTCATTCTATCCCACACTGGGAGTGGGGATATGGTTATAACACTATAGGACCCAATCGAAAGCAACTCTGGGAGTGGGGATCGGGTTATAACACGATAGGGCCCATTCTGTACCCACCCTGGGAGTGAGGATAGGGTTATAACACTATTGGGCCCATTCTATACCCACACTGGGAGTGGGGATAGGGTTATAACACTATAGGGCCCATTCTATACCACACTGGGAGTGAGGATAGGGTTATAACACTATAGGGCCCATTCTGTACCCACACTGGGAGTCGGGACAGGTTTCTACCACTAAAGGGCCCATTCTATACCCACACTGGGAGTGGGGATAGGGTTATTACACTATAGGGCCCGTTCTATACCCACACTGGGAGTGGGGATAGGGTTATAGCTCTATAGGGCCCATTCTATACCCACACTGGGAGTGGGCATAGGGTTATAACACTATAGGGCCCATTCTATACCCACACTGGGATTGGGGATAGGGTTATGACACAATTGGGCCCATTCTATACCACACTGGGAGTGAGGATAGGGATATAACACTATAGGGCCCATTCTATCCCACAGTGGGAGTGGGGATAGGGTTATAACGCTACAGGGCCCATTCTATACCCACACTGGGAGTGGGGATAGGGTTATAACACTAAAGGGCCCATTCTATACCCACTCTGGGAGTGGGGACAGGGTTATACCACTATAGGGCCCAGTCTATACCCACACTGAGAGTGGGGACAGGATTATAACACTATAGGGCCCATTCTATACCCACACTGGGAGTGGGGATAGGGTTATACCACTTTAGGGCCCATTCTATACCCACTCTGGGAGTGGGCATAGGGTTATAACACAGTAGGGCCCATTCTATAACACACTGGCACTGGAGGTAGGGTTATAACACTATCGGGCCCATTCTATACCCACCATGTGAGTGGGGATAGCGTCATAACACTATAGGGCCCATTCTAGACCACACTGGGATTGGGGATAGGGTTATAACATAATTGGCCCCATTCTAACCCACACTGGGAGTGGGGTTAGGGTTATAACACTATAGGGCCCATTCTATACCCACACTGGGAGCGAGGATAGCGTTATAACACCATCGGGCCCATTCTATACCCACACTGGGAGTGGGGATAGGGTTATAACATTATGGGGCCCAGTGTGTACCCACACTGGGAGTGGGGAATGGGTGATCACAAAATTGGTCCCATTCGCGCCCACACTGGGATTGGAGATAGGGTGATAACACTATAGGGCCCAATCTATACCCAAACTGGGATTGGGGAAAGGGTTATGACACGATACGTCCCAATCTATACAACAATGGGAGTGAGGATAGGGTTATAACACAATAGGGCCCATTCTATCCTACACTCGGAGTGAGGATAGGGTTATAACACTATATGGCCCATTCTGCACCTGCACTGGGAGTGGGCATTGGGTTATAACACGATAGGGCCCATTCTATCCCACACTCGGAGTGCGGATAGGGTTATAACACTATAGGGCCCATTCTACACCTGCACTGGGAGTGGGCATTGGGTTATAACACGATAGGGCCCATTCTATCCCACACTGGGAGTGGGGATAGGATTATAACACTAAAGGGCCCATTCTATACCCACACTGGGAGTGGGGATAGGGTTATAACACTATAGGGCCCATTCTGTACCCACATTGGGAGTGGGGACAGGTTTCTACCACTTTCGGGCCCATTCTATACCCACACTGGGAGTGGGGATAGGGTTATTACACTATAGGGCCCGTTCTATACCCACACTGGGAGTGGGGATAGGGTTATGGCTCTATAGGGCCCATTCTATACCCACACTGGGAGTGGGCATAGGGTTATAACACTATAGGGCCCATTCTATACCCACACTGGGATTGGGGATAGGGTTATGACACAATTGGGCCCTATCTATACCACACTGGGAGTGAGGATAGGGATATAACACTATAGGGCCCATTCTATCCCACAGTGGGAGTGGGGATAGGGTTATAACGCTACAGGGCCCATTCTATACCCACACTGGGAGTGGGGATAGGGTTATAACACCATAGGGCCCATTCTATATCCACTCTGGGAGTGGGGACAGGGTTATACCACGATAGGGCCCAGTCTATACCCACACTGGGAGTGGGGACAGGATTCTAACACTATAGGGCCCATTCTATACCCACACTGGGAGTGGGGAAAGGGTTATACCACTTTAGGGCCCATTCTATACCCACTCTGGGAGTGGGCATAGGGTTATAACACAGTAGGGCCCATTCCATACCACACTGGGAGTGAGGATAGGGTTATAACACTATAGGGCCCATTCTATAACACACTGGCACTGGGGGTAGGGTTATAACACTATAGGGCCCATTCTATACCCACCATGTGAGTGGGGATAGCGTCATAACACTATAGGGCCCATTCTAGACCACACTGGGATTGGGGATAGGGTTATAACATAATTGGCCCCATTCTAACCCACACTGGGAGTGGGGTTAGGGTTATAACACTATAGGGCCCATTCTATACCCACACTGGGAGCGGGGATAGCGTTATAACACTATCGGGCCCATTCTATACCCACACTGGGAGTGGGGATAGGGTTATAACACTATAGGGCCCATTCTATACCCACACTGGGAGTGGGGACAGGTTTCTACCACTATAGGGCCCATTCTATACCCACACTGGGAGTGGGGATAGGGTTATTACACTATAGGGCCCGTTCTATACCCACACTGGGAGTGGGGATAGGGATATAGCTCTATAGGGCCCACTCTATACCCACACTGGGAGTGGGCATAGGGTTATAACGCTATAGGGCCCATTCTATACCCACACTGGGATTGGGGATAGGGTTATGACACAATTGGGCCCATTCTATACCACACTGGGAGTGAGGATAGGGATATAACACTATAGGGCCCATTCTATCCCACAGTGGGAGTGGGGATAGGGTTATAACGCTACAGGGCCCATTCTATACCCACACTGGGAGTGGGGATAGGGTTATAACACCATAGGGCCCATTCTATACCCTCTCTGGGAGTGGGGACAGGGTTATACCACTATAGGGCCCATTCTATTCCCACACTGGGAGTGGGGATAGGATTATACCACTTTAGGGCCCATTCTATACCCACACTGGGAGTGGGGACAGGATTATAACACTATAGGGCCCATTCTATTCCCACACTGGGAGTGGGGATAGGATTATACCACTTTAGGGCCCATTCTATACCCACTCTGGGAGTGGGCATAGGGTTATAACACAGTAGGGCCCATTCCATACCACACTGGGAGTGAGGATAGGGTTATACCACTATAGGGCCCATTCTATACCCACCATGTGAGTGGGGATAGCGTCATAACACTATAGGGCCCGTTCTAGACCACACTGGGATTGGGGATAGGGTTATAACATAATTGGCCCCATTCTAACCCACACTGGGAGTGGGGTTAGGGTTATAACACTATAGGGCCCATTCTATACCCACACTGGGAGCGGGGATAGCGTTATAACACTATCGGGCCCATTCTATACCCACACTGGGAGTGGGGATAGGGTTATGGCTCTATAGGGCCCATTCTATACCCACACTGGGAGTGGGCATAGGGTTATAACACTATAGGGCCCATTCTATACCCACACTGGGATTGGGGATAGGGTTATGACACAATTGGGCCCTATCTATACCACACTGGGAGTGAGGATAGGGATATAACACTATAGGGCCCATTCTATCCCACAGTGGGAGTGGGGATAGGGTTATAACGCTACAGGGCCCATTCTATACCCACACTGGGAGTGGGGATAGGGTTATAACACCATAGGGCCCATTCTATTTCCACTCTGGGAGTGGGGACAGGGTTATACCACGATAGGGCCCAGTCTATACCCACACTGGGAGTGGGGACAGGATTCTAACACTATAGGGCCCATTCTATACCCACACTGGGAGTGGGGAAAGGGTTATAACACTATAGGGCCCATTCTATACCCACTCTGGGAGTGGGCATAGGGTTATAACACAGTAGGGCCCATTCCATACCACACTGGGAGTGAGGATAGGGTTATAACACTATAGGGCCCATTCTATAACACACTGGCACTGGGGGTAGGGTTATAACACTATAGGGCCCATTCTATACCCACCATGTGAGTGGGGATAGCGTCATAACACTATAGGGCCCATTCTAGACCACACTGGGATTGGGGATAGGGTTATAACATAATTGGCCCCATTCTAACCCACACTGGGAGTGGGGTTAGGGTTATAACACTATAGGGCCCATTCTATACCCACACTGGGAGCGGGGATAGCGTTATAACACTATCGGGCCCATTCTATACCCACACTGGGAGTGGGGATAGGGTTATAACACTATAGGGCCCATTCTATACCCACACTGGGAGTGGGGACAGGTTTCTACCACTATAGGGCCCATTCTATACCCACACTGGGAGTGGGGATAGGGTTATTACACTATAGGGCCCGTTCTATACCCACACTGGGAGTGGGGATAGGGTTATAGCTCTATAGGGCCCACTCTATACCCACACTGGGAGTGGGCATAGGGTTATAACGCTATAGGGCCCATTCTATACCCACACTGGGATTGGGGATAGGGTTATGACACAATTGGGCCCATTCTATACCACACTGGGAGTGAGGATAGGGATATAACACTATAGGGCCCATTCTATCCCACAGTGGGAGTGGGGATAGGGTTATAACGCTACAGGGCCCATTCTATACCCACACTGGGAGTGGGGATAGGGTTATAACACCATAGGGCCCATTCTATACCCTCTCTGGGAGTGGGGACAGGGTTATACCACTATAGGGCCCAGTCTATACCCACACTGGGAGTGGGGACAGGATTATAACACTATAGGGCCCATTCTATTCCCACACTGGGAGTGGGGATAGGGTTATACCACTTTAGGGCCCATTCTATACCCACTCTGGGAGTGGGCATAGGGTTATAACACAGTAGGGCCCATTCCATACCTCACTGGGAGTGAGGATAGGGTTATACCACTATAGGGCCCATTCTATACCCACCATGTGAGTGGGGATAGCGTCATAACACTATAGGGCCCGTTCTAGACCACACTGGGATTGGGGATAGGGTTATAACATAATTGGCCCCATTCTAACCCACACTGGGAGTGGGGTTAGGGTTATAACACTATAGGGCCCATTCTATACCCACACTGGGAGCGGGGATAGCGTTATAACACTATCGGGCCCATTCTATACCCACACTGGGAGCGGGGATAGCGTTATAACACTATCGGGCCCATTCTATACCCACACTGGGAGTGGGGATAGGGTTATAACACTATGGGGCCCATTGTGTACCCTCACTGGGAGTGGGGAATGGGTGATCACAAAATTGGGCCCATTCTCGCCCACACTGGGATTGGAGATAGGGTTATAACACTATGGGGCCCATTGTGTACCCTCACTGGGAGTGGGGAATGGGTGATCACAAAATTGGGCCCATTCTCGCCCACACTGGGAGTGGGGATAGCGTTATAACACTATCGGGCCCATTCTATACCCACACTGGGCTTGGAGATAGTGTTATAACACTATAGGGCCCAATCTATACCCAAAACTGGGATTGGGGAAAGGGTTATGACACGATACGTCCCAATCTATACAACAATGGGAGTGAGGATAGGGTTATAACACAATAGGGCCCATTCTATCCTACACTCGGAGTGCGGATAGGGTTATAACACTATAGGGCCCATTCTATCCTACACTCGGAGTGCGGATAGGGTTATAACACTATAGGGCCCATTCTACACCTGCACTGGGAGTGGGCATTGGGTTATAACACGATAGGGCCCATTCTATCCCACACTGGGAGTGTGGATAGGGTTATAACACTATAGGGCCCATTCTATACCACACTGGCACTGGGGATACAGTTATAACACTATAGGGCCCATTCTATACCCACCATGTGAGTGGGGATAGCGTCATAACACTATAGGGCCCATTCTATACCACACTGGGAGTGGAGATAGGGGTATAACACTATAGGGCCCATTCTATACCACACTGGGAGTGAGGATAGGGTTATAACACTATAGGGCCCATTCTGTACCCACACTGGGAGTGGGGACAGGTTTCTACCACTATAGGGCCCATTCTATACCACACTGGGAGTGAGGATACAGTTATAACACTATAGGGCCCAGTCTATACCCACACTGGGAGTGGGGATAGGGTTATAACACTATAGGGCCCATTCTATCCCACAGTGGGAGTGGGGATAGAGTTATAACACTATCGGGCCCATTTCATACACACTCTGGGAGTGGGGATAGGGTTATAACAAAATTGGGGTCATTCTATCCCACACTGGGAGTGGGGATATGGTTATAACACTATAGGACCCAATCGAAAGCAACTCTGGGAGTGGGGATCGGGTTATAACACGATAGGGTCCATTCTGTACCCACACTGGGAGTGAGGATAGGGTTATAACACTATTGGGCCCATTCTATACCCACACTGGGAGTGGGGATAGGATTATAACACTATAGGGCCCATTCTATACCCACACTGGGAGTGGGGATAGGGTTATAACACTATAGGGCCCATTCTATACCACACTGGGAGTGAGGATAGGGTTATAACACTATAGGGCCCATTCTGTACCCACACTGGGAGTGGGGACAGGTTTCTACCACTATAGGGCCCATTCTATACCACACTGGGAGTGAGGATAGGGTTATAACACTATAGGGCCCATTCTGTACCCACACGGGGAGTGGGGTTAGGGTTATAACACTATAGGGCCCATTCTATACCCACACTGGGAGTGGGGACAGGGTTATACCACTATAGGGCCCAGTCTATACCCACACTGGGAGTGGGGATAGGGTTATAACACTATAGGGCCCATTCTATCCCATAGTGGGAGTGGGGATAGAGTTATAACACTATCGGGCCCATTTCATACACACTCTGGGAGTGGGGATAGGGTGATAACAAAATTGGGGTCATTCTATCCCACACTGGGAGTGGGGATATGGTTATAACACTATAGGACCCAATCGAAAGCAACTCTGGGAGTGGGGATCGGGTTATAACACGATAGGGCCCATTCTGTACCCACCCTGGGAGTGAGGATAGGGTTATAACACTATTGGGCCCATTCTATACCCACACTGGGAGTGGGGATAGGGTTATAACACTATAGGGCCCATTCTATACCACACTGGGAGTGAGGATAGGGTTATAACACTATAGGGCCCATTCTGTACCCACACTGGGAGTGGGGACAGGTTTCTACCACTAAAGGGCCCATTCTATACCCACACTGGGAGTGGGGATAGGGTTATTACACTATAGGGCCCGTTCTATACCCACACTGGGAGTGGGGATAGGGTTATAGCTCTATAGGGCCCATTCTATACCCACACTGGGAGTGGGCATAGGGTTATAACACTATAGGGCCCATTCTATACCCACACTGGGATTGGGGATAGGGTTATGACACAATTGGGCCCATTCTATACCACACTGGGAGTGAGGATAGGGATATAACACTATAGGGCCCATTCTATCCCACAGTGGGAGTGGGGATAGGGTTATAACGCTACAGGGCCCATTCTATACCCACACTGGGAGTGGGGATAGGGTTATAACACCATAGGGCCCATTCTATACCCACTCTGGGAGTGGGGACAGGGTTATACCACTATAGGGCCCAGTCTATACCCACACTGAGAGTGGGGACAGGATTATAACACTATAGGGCCCATTCTATACCCACACTGGGAGTGGGGATAGGGTTATACCACTTTAGGGCCCATTCTATACCCACTCTGGGAGTGGGCATAGGGTTATAACACAGTAGGGCCCATTCTATAACACACTGGCACTGGGGGTAGGGTTATAACACTATCGGGCCCATTCTATACCCACCATGTGAGTGGGGATAGCGTCATAACACTATAGGGCCCATTCTAGACCACACTGGGATTGGGGATAGGGTTATAACATAATTGGCCCCATTCTAACCCACACTGGGAGTGGGGTTAGGGTTATAACACTATAGGGCCCATTCTATACCCACACTGGGAGCGAGGATAGCGTTATAAACACCATCGGGCCCATTCTATACCCACACTGGGAGTGGGGATAGGGTTATAACACTATGGGGCCCAGTGTGTACCCACACTGGGAGTGGGGAATGGGTGATCACAAAATTGGTCCCATTCGCGCCCACACTGGGATTGGAGATAGGGTGATAACACTATAGGGCCCAATCTATACCCAAACTGGGATTGGGGAAAGGGTTATGACACGATACGTCCCAATCTATACAACAATGGGAGTGAGGTTAGGGTTATAACACAATAGGGCCCATTCTATCCTACACTCAGGAGTGAGGTTAGGGTTATAACACAATAGGGCCCATTCTATCCTACACTCGGAGTGCGGATAGGGTTATAACACTATATGGCCCATTCTGCACCTGCACTGGGAGTGGGCATTGGGTTATAACACGATAGGGCCCATTCTATCCCACACTGGAGTGTGGATAGGGTTATAACACAATAGGGCCCATTCTATACCACACTGGCACTGGGGGATATAGTTAAAACACAATAGGGCCCATTCTATACCCACCATGTGAGTGGGGATGATAGCGTCATAACACTATAGGGCCCATTCTATACCACACTGGGAGTGGGGATAGGGGTATAACACTATAGGGCCCATTCTATCCTACTACTGGGAGTGCGGATAGGATTACAACACTATAGGGGCCCATTCTATACCACACTGGGATTGAGTATAGGGTTGTAACACTATTGGCCCATTCCATACTCACACTGGGACTGAGGATAGGGTTCTAACATGAAACGGCCCATTCTATACTCACACTGGGACTGAGGATAGGGTTATCACACTAGAAGGCCCACTCTGTACCACAGTGGGAGTGAGGATCGGTTAAGAACACTATAGGGCCCATTCTATATCACACTAGGAGTGAGGATAGGGTTATAACACTATAGGGCCCATTTTATACCCCCACTGGGAGATGGGGATCAGTTTATAATACTCCTGGGCCCATTCTATACAACACTGGGAGTGGGGATGGTTTTATAACACTATAGGGCCCATTACTATACCACACTGGAGAGTGTGGATAGGGTTATAACACTATAGGGCCCATTCTATACCACACTGGCACTGGGATATAGTTATAACACTATAGGGCCCATTCTATACCACACTGGGAGTGGGGATAGGGTTATAAAAAAATTGGCCCCATTCTAACCCACACTGGGAGTGGGGTTAGGGTTATAACACTATAGGGCACATTCTGTACCCACACTGGGAGCGGGGGGATTTCGTTATAACACTATGGGGCCCATTCTGTACCACACTGGGAGTGGGGGTTGTGTTATAACAAAATTGGCCCATTCTAACCCACACTGGGAGTGGGGATAGGGTTATAACACTATCGGGCCCATTCCATACCACACTGCGAGTGAGGATAGGGTTATAACACTATTGGGCCCATTCTATACACACTCTGGGAGTGGGGATAGGGTTATAACAAAATTGGGGTCATTCTATCCCACACTGGGAGTGGGGATAGGGTTTATAACACTATAGGGCCCATTCTATAACCACACTGGGAGTGGGGATATGGTTATAACACTATAAGACCCAATCGAAAGCAACACTGGAGTGGGGGATAGGGTTATAACACGATAGGGCACATTCCAATCCCACACTGGAGTGGGGATAGGGTTATAACACTATAGGGCCCATTCTATAACCACACTGGGAGTGGGGATATGGTTATAACACTATAAGACCCAATCGAAAGCAACACTGGGAGTGGGGATAGGGTTATAACACGATAGGGCACATTCCAATCCCACACTGGGAGTGGGGATAGGGTTATAACACTATAGGGGCCCATTCTATAACCACACGGGGAGTGGGGATAGGGTTATAACACTATAGGGCCCATTCTATACCACACTGGGAGTGAGGGATAGGGTTATTTTTTTAGATTAGATTAGATTAGATTAGATTAGAGATACAGCACTGAAACAGGCCCTTCGGCCCACCGAGTCTGTGCCGACCATCAACCACCCATTTATACTAATCCTACACTAATCCCATATTCCTACCAAAGATCCCCACCTGTTCCTATATTTCCCTACCACCTACCTATACTAGTGACAATTTATAATGGCCAATTTACCTATCAACCTGCAAGTCTTTGGCTTGTGGGAGGAAACCGGAGCACCCGAGAAAACCCACGCAGACACAGGGAGAACTTGCAAACTCCACACAGGCAGTACCCAGATTCGAACCCGGGTCCCTGGAGCTGTGAGGCTGCAGTGCTAACCACTGCGCCACTGTGCGCCACTGGGCCCATTCGATACCCGACTGGGTGTGGGGATAA